>NC_142311.1:29760000-29911759 GCF_054855325.1 Carica papaya
CCGACGTGAGTCGTGGCACCGGGGTAGTTTACTTAATATTTTTTATGCATTCATTAATAGCCTACCATGTGATAAAAGTATCATTATGAGTATTTTATATAGTAGAACAATAATAATAGAGGTACGATGGGCAGGCTGCTCATCTTGGCGTGAGTCGAGGCACCTGGGCATTTCCCTTGATATCAGAACTAGAAGGAGAGGGAAAGGAAGACAAAGGGGTACATGTATTTATAATGCAGAATGGTACGGATGCAATCATATCAGCATTAATGTATCGGATCCCATCAGAACTCCACAGTTAAGCGTGCTTGGGTGTGAGTTTTACTAGGATATGTGACCTCCTTAGAAGTACTCGTGTTGCACCCGTCTTTTTGGGGATGGGGCGTTAAACGTTAGGCGCGATTGGAGCCACAGTCCACAGGCGTGAGTTGTAGCTCCAGGGCATTTTGCTTAATATTTTTCGTGAATTCATTTGTAGTCAATCACGTGGTAAGAGTGTCATTACGAGTATTTTGCATAGTAAAATAACGAAAAATGAGTTGCAGCGGGCAGTCCGTTCATCTAGGCGTGAGTCGAGGTGCTGGGGCATTTCGCTTGATATTAGAACTAGAAGCAGAGGTGAGATATGCGCGCACAGCGAAACAAATGATGGGAGGGGGAGGGAAGGAGAAGGGACACATGCATTTGCAACGCAGAATGGTACAAGTGCGATCATACCAACACTAATGCATCAGATCCAATCAGAGCTCCAACAGCTAAGCGTGCTTGGACAAGATTAGTACTAGCATGGGTGACCTCCTAGAAAGTTCTCGTGTTGCACCCGTTTTTTTACAGATGGGGCGTTAAACGTTACGCACCACTGGAGACATGAATTTCTGGTTCATTCGTCAGCATTAGTCGCAGTGCCGGGACATTTTACTTAATAATTTTTATGCATTCATTTATAGTCCTTCACAAGATAAGAGTATTATTACGAGTATCTAACATAGTAGAATAACAAAAACAGAATTGTGGTAAGCGGTCCATTCATCTGGGCGTGAGTTGATGCGCTGAGGCATTTCGCTCTATATTAGAACTAGAAGTAAAGCTGCGGTGTGCACGCACAACGAAATAAATGACAGGACAGGGGAGGGAAGGAGAAGGGGTAGATGTATTTGTAGCACAAATTGTGATTGGTGCAATCATACCAGCACTAATGCACCAGATCCCATTAGAACTCCGCAGTTAAGTGTGCTTGGGTGATAGTAGTACTAGGATGGGTGACCTCTTAAGAAGTCCTTTTGTTGTACCTTTCTTTTTGTAGAGGCCCGTTAAACATTATGCACGACCGGAGTCACAGTCCACCAGCATGAGTCACGCTTCGAGGACATTTTACTTAATATTTTTCGTGCATTCATTTATAATCTACCACGTGATAAGAGTGTCATGACGAGCATTTTACATAGTAGAATAACGAAAAATAAGGTGCGGCGGGTGTCTGTTCATCTGGGTGTGAGTCGAGGTGTCGAGAATTTTTCCTTGATATTAAAACTAAAAGTAGAGGTGCAGTGTGTACACACAGCGAAACAAATGATGGGAAGGGGAAGGAAAATATAAGAGGTATATGTATTTATTGCGCAAATGAAGCAAGTGCGATCATACCAGCATAAATGCACCGAATCCCATAAGAATCTCGTAGTTAAATGTGCTTGGATGAGAGTAGTACTAGGATGGGTAACCTCCTGAAAAGTTCTCTTTTTGCACCCTTCTTTTTACGGATGGGGCATTAAATGTTATGCGCAATCGGAGCCACAGTCCACCGGTATGAGTCACGGTGCCGGGGCATTTTGCTTAATATTTTTTGTGCATTCAATTATAGTCAATCACGAGATAAAAATGTCATTATGAGTATATTACATAGTAGAATAATGAAAATAAAGGTGCAACAGGTCGTCCGTCCATTTGGGCGTGAGACGAGACACCGGGGCATTTCACTCTATATTAGAACTAGAAGCAGAGGTGTGGTGTGCGCGCATAGCAAAACAAATGATTGGAGGGGGGAGGGAAAGAGAACTATTATATGTATTTGCAACGCATAATGAAACGGGTGCGATCATACCAGCATTAATACACCAGATCCCATAAGAACTCCGCAGCTAAGGGTCCTTGGGCGAGAGTAGTACTAGGATGGGTGATCTCCTAGAAAGTTCTCGCCTTTCACTAGTCTTTTTGTGGATGAGGCGTTAAAATTTACACGTGACCGTAGCCATAGTCTGCCGGCGTGAGGCGCAGTGCCAGGGTATTTTGCTTTTCATACATTTATTTATAGTCCACCACCTGATAAAAGTGTCATTATGAGCATCTTACATAGTAAAACAATGAAAAACGAGGTGCGACGGGCAGTCCATTCATCTGGGCGTGAGTTGAGGTGCCAGAAAATTTCACTTGATATTAGAACTAGAAGTAAAGAAGGGAAGGACAAGGGGCATATGGGTGCGATAATATCGGCACTAATGCACTGGATCCTATAAGAACTCCGTAATTAAGCATGTTTGGGCGAGAGTAGTACTAGGATGGGTGACCTCCTGGGAAGTCCTCGTATTGCACCAGTCTTTTTTTTGGACGGGGCATTAAACTTTACGTGCGATCAGATCCGCGGTCCGCCGGTTCATTCACTGATGTGAGTCTCAATGCCAGGGTATTTTGCTTAATATTTTTTGTACATTCATTTATAATCTACTACGTGATAAGGGTGTCATTATGAGCATCTTAAATAATAGAAAAACAAAAATAGAGGTGCAACCAACATTCCATTCATCTAGGCATGAGTTGAGGCGCTGGGGCATTTCACTTGATATTAGAACTAGAAGCAGAGGTACGGTGCGCGCGCACAATGAAATAAATGACGGGAAGGGGTATATATATTTGCAGTAAAGAAAGGGATGAGTGCGATCATATCAGCATTAATGCACCGGATCCCATCAGAAATCTGTAGTTAAGCGTACTTGGGCAAGAGTAGTGCTAGGATGGGTCACTTCCTGGGAAGTTCTCGTGTTGCACTCGTCTTTTTACAAACGGGGCGTTAAACATTATGCACGATTGGAGTCACAATCCGCTGATTCATTCATAAACGTGAATCGCGGTGCCAGGGCATCTTGCTTAATATCTTTTGTGCATTCATTTATAGTTCACCACGTGATAAGAGTATCATTACAAATATCTTACATAATAGAACAATGGAAATATAGGTGCGGTGGGCAGTCCATTTATCTGGGCATGAGTCGAGCCGCACGTGGCATTTTTTTTTATGTTAGAACTAGAAGCAGAGGTGCGATATGCGTGTACAGTAAAACAAATGATGGGAGAGAGGAGTAAACGAGAAAGGGTATATGTATTTGCAGCGCAGAATAGGATGGGTGTGATCATACCAGCCCTAATGCACCGGATCCCATCAGAAATCCGCTGTTAAGCGTGCTTGGGTGAGACTAGTACTAGGATGGGTGACCTTCGGGAAAGTCTTCGTGTTGCACTCATGTTTTTGCAGACATGACATTAAATGTTATACAAGACCGGAGCCACGGTCATCGGTTCATTCGCAAATGTGAGTCGCGATGCCAGAGCATTTTGCTTAATATTTTTCGTGCATTCATTTATAATCCACCACGTGATAAGAGTATCATTACGAGCATCTTACATAGTGAAACAATGAAAATAGAGGTCCGGCAGGCATTCCATTCATTTGGGTGTGAGTCGAGGCGCCGGGGTATTTCGCTTGATATTAAAACTAGAAATAGAGGTGAGGTGTGTGCGACAGTGTAACACTAAGATGGGTGACCTTCTAGGAAGTCCTCGTGTTGAACCCGTTTTTTTGCAGATGGGGCGTTAAATGTTATGCACACCATAGCCATAGTCCACCGGTTAATTTACAAACATGAGTTGTGGCACCAGAGTATTTTATTTAATATTGTTTGTGCATTCATTTTCTGGTCCACCACGTGATAAGAGTGTCATTATGAGCATCATACATTGTAGAATAATGAAAAACGAGGTGCGACAGGTGGTCTATTCATCTGGACATGAGTCAAGCCACTAGGGCATTTCCCTTGATAATAGAAATTGAAGTAGAGGTGCGATGTGCATGCACAGCGAAATAAATGACGGGAGGGGGGGGAGAAGGAAAAAGGGTATATGTATTTGTAGCTCCAAATAGAAAGGGTGCAATCATACCAACACTAATGTATTGGATCCCATTAGAACTACGCAGTTAAGTTTGTTTGGGTGAGAGTAGTACTAAGGTAGGTGACCTCCTAGGAAGTCCTCGTATTGCACCCATCTTTTTACAGATGAGGTGTTAAACAATACGCGTGATCGGAGCTATGGTACACTGGTTCATTCACAAATGTGAGTCGTGGTGCCGGGGCATTTTATTTAATATTTTTCATGCATTCATTTATAATCCACCATATGATAAGAGTGTCATTACAAGTATCTTATATAGTAGAACAACTAAAACAGAGGTGTGGTGGGCGGTACGTTCATCTGGGCATGAGTCGAGATGCCAGGTCATTTCGCTTAATATTAGAACTAGAAGAAGAGGTGTAGTATGTGCGCACCACGAAACAAATGATGGAAAATGAAAGGGAAAGACAAGGGGCATATGTATTTGCAGCCCAAAATGGAACGGGTACAATCATATCAACACTAATGCACCAGATCTCATCAAAACTCCACAATTAATCATGTTTGGGTGAGAGTAGTACTAGGATGGCTGACCTCCTAGGAAGTCCTCTTGTTGCACCTGTCTTTTTGCGGACGGGGCGTTAACGTTATGCGCGACTGGAGACACAGTTTGCTGGCGTGAGACGCGGCGCCGGGGCATTTTGTTTAATATTTTTTGTGCATTCTTTTATACTCCACCACCTGATAAGAGTGTCATTATGAGCATATTAATTAGTAGAACAACGAAAACAGAGGTGCGACGGGCAATCCATTCATCTGGGTGTGAGTCGAGGCACCGAGGCATTTCGTTTGATATTAGAACTAGAAGCAGATGTGAGGTGTGCGAATACAATGATATAAACGATGGGAGGGGGGAGAGAAGGAGAAGGGGCACATGCATTTACAATGCGGAATGGGACGAGTGCAATTAGGCCAACACTAATGCATCGAATCCCATAAGAACTCTGCAGTTAAGTATGTTTGGGTGAGAGTAGTACTAAAATGATTGACCTCTTGGAAAGTTCTCGTGTTGCACCCATCTTTCTGTGAACGGGGCGTTAAATGTTACATGCGACCGGAGACACGGTCCACCAATTCATTCGCCGACATGAGTCGTGGCACATGAGTATTTTGTTTAATATTTTTCGTGCATTCATTTATATTCTACCACATGATAAGAGTGTCATCATGTGAATCTTAAATAGTAAAACAATGAAAACAGAGGTGTAGTGAGCGATCCGTTCATCTGGGCGTGAGTCGAGGTAACTGGGCATTTCGCTTGATATTAGAACTGGAAGCACATGTGAGGTGCATGCACACAGGGAAACAAATGATGGGACATGGGAAGGAACAAGAAAGGATGAACCAGTACAAGAATTACAACTAGTGGAGCCGAATATATAAGGAAATATAAAAAGAAAATAGACAGCATTGACACTAAGTTACACACACTGACACAGTAGTTAAATTTTTACATACATGTGTAAATACACTAATGTTACTCTCTAGATTATAGTATGAATGATATAAGATATGCACGCTCGATATCTAAGCATGTGGAGAAAGTTTTGCTCCTTTTTACATACACGTGTAACGAACATTTTAGCTGAATAAATCTAGGAAGTTTTTTGAAGTGAAGATGGTTGTGATGATCTATAGTTTAAACCATGACGCCACCACCATTATAGGTTAGGGTTTGTTACATTTTAAACCATAAACTAAAGGTTGTTACGGTCACAACATTTAGCACCTTATGAGTCTTTCAAATGATTGTATACTAGTACAAACTTTATTTTGTAATATTAACTTAACTTATTACTGATCTTATAAGTTTAATTAAAGTGATACATTTGTAAGTTTTTTGAGTTAGCTTTAACTTATTAGTAACCTTGTAGGAAATTTTAAAAGATAATTATACATAAAAATATTATTCTACCACATGGTCTATTAGAGGTTAAAAATAAAAAATTTATCCTCTTTGGAAGTTTTCTACTCAAGTAATTAATTTGTTCTCTCTTTCTCTTAGCTCACAGTAAACATTTGTTTTCTTTACATGATGTTGTCTGTTAATTTTCAACTCAATTTTTACCCTTAAAACTAATTTTTAATCTCAAATTTTTTCTCATATTATATATAAATAGATGTACGTAAATATATAAAAAAGGAAATTATCAATCAATATTAAGCAGGTAAGATTGGTGGCATAGAGATACAATTAACAATTCAATATGTACTATTCCAAAACGTTAAATCTTGTGCTAAAATGAACTGCTATTAAGATACTAATTACTTTGATAACTTTATAACTTACTTTATTTGTTTGACTATCTGTCATTTGTCACACGACTTTTATAGAGAGAATGAATACGTACAGGATCTCTTATTTGTATAGAAGTAAAAAATCATTCAATTTTTTATTTGTTTCATGGTCTTTGTGGGCATAAGGAATACCTACAAGATCTCCTATTTGTATAGAAGTACGAAATCAAATACTACAAACTTGCTGTAAAGCTAAATAACATATTAAGGCTCATTGGTGGAAAGCAGCAGTTCCATCGAAGCGAGTTCATTACCTACACAAGGTGTAAAAAAGACCGACAATTTTACCTCTGTACTATTAGGGATTACAAGCTCGACCATGATACTTTGGCTAATAAAAAGGTGGAGGTGTCCCGACTGGCCTTATGAGAAATAAATCTTTATCATTATTGGTTGTATATGTATATATTTCTGTGCAAATCCACTACATGTTATGCTGAGTAATGTGTATATATGTGTTTCTAAAAGATAAACTGTGATGCTCATGAAGGAAGGGCAAGTCGAAAGACTTGCAGAGTGTGTACAAAAGATCCAAAATGCATAATACACCTCTTATGTCTGTTTTGGTCGCTACAATTGTTTTTTGAGGGGTTGTCAATACCGCACTTGCATTTATTATGTGCATAATGCACAACGCTAATCCCCCCTAATCATCACTCTAACTTAATAATTGTGCATATTTAAAGTTTCATCTTTCAGACTTTATGTTGACTGTATGTAAATTTTAGAATGCATGATCATGTTTTTTAATTAACGGCCCAAGCTTAATCACCACTTTCAGTTGGAATCTGGATGTATGTGTCATCTTCTACTGTATAGTACAGAAATCCCTATGGTATTAGCGACCGCATCTCCAGAGACTCTAGGGCATGAATGTGGTGGACAACAAGGCTCTCTAACTAGTCATTTGTTCAAAAGTCTTTACTTCATGAAAAATGTGATCATTAATTTTTTTTTTATTATGCATGAAGGCTTGATCAACATGCTAAATTTTTTATTTCATTTCTATATTCTCATTGTTTTTCTCATTTATTACGTAATTTTTTATTAATTAATATAATATATTTATTTGTTTCTTTTAAAAAATTTACTATACTTACAACAATGTGATTAGTTATTTTAATACAATATTTTAGCTTAAATTATATATTTACATGATAATATATAAAAATTAATTAAAATTTAATATCAAAATAATGATTTAATTGTTAATAAAAATTTTAAAATATTTTTTTTGTAACATAAATATATATATTCTCTAATTTAAATAAAAATAGATTAACAATTTAAATACAATTATTTTAAAATAGGAGAATAAATCTGTACAATTTCAAAGAAAGGCCTATTCTCAATTAAGATACTTCAAAAAAAAATTATAATTTCTTAAAATTGTTATTATTTTAAATAAATTAAATAATAATAAGAACTAAAAAAAATATACATTTATATAGGTGAACCAAAATTAGATTATAAATATAAATAATTAAACTTAGATATAAATTAATTTATTTTATATAATATGTACAACTACACATTAAGTATAAATAAATAAACACAAATGTGTGTATAAACAAACATTCAAAACAAATATATATATATGTTTAAAAATATATAAAAGTGTTATACAAATAGAGAGGAATATATATTTAGAGACATATAGATATGTATATGAAATAAGAAAATAAACATATATATATACATGTATTTGTGTGTGTATATATTTAGATACATGTAGATATGTATACGTAATAAGAAAATAAACACCTATATATGTATTTGTGTGTATATATATATCTTTAAGAAAATAGTGATGTCTAGATAAAATATATATATAGACATCTATATTCAACTATTGTATGCATATATATATAAAAAACATAGGTATATTATATATATATGTGTGTAAATAAAATAAATTTTTAAAAACTAAAATACAAATAAAAGAAATTAATTTGAATAGTTTGCTGCTGGAAATGATCAACACTCAGTGGCAGATTGGTTGCCCCTAACTTAACACCACTCACCATTCCAAATTGTGGCCAGGACCGAGCCACATGGTGAGCTGCTGTGATGGCCGGCTAGGTGTCATGAAAACTGGCCATCTTTTCCAGTTGTAGTCGGCCATCCAACATATCAAAAGTTGTGATGTCGTGCATGCGTTTAGACGGTGAGATGATGGGTTAAATTTAGTTAAAAGCTTCCTTCTCTTCACAACTTCATCTTCATCTTCTTCAAACAAAAAATTCTAGTTAAATAAGTGAGTGAGAGGAGAGGTTGAGAGCATAAAATAGTAGAGAGAGAGTGAGTGACGCATCAGAACAATACGCGTGTTTTGTATGTGTATCAAAAAAGAAATTACTTCTTCTTAATGAGGTGAATTATTTTTTTCTCTTCTTATTTGCTACTTTTAGTTCTTTGGTGTTCTAAGACCATTTATATTTAGAAGATTAACTCTTAAATTATTGTTGCAAGTCCAAGAACTACACGTGAGCAATGACTCTGTTCACATAAGCGTCTCTTTTCTGTTTCAATTCCTTTCCTATTTCGTTTTTCTTTTACAAATTTATAATCAATCATTAGAATGTGTTAAAAATGTTAAAATTTATTTTCAAGTAGAAAAACAAATCACAAATTTGAATTTAACCTAAAAACATCACCCAACTTTGCATTTGCATGCACAATCACAATGAATTGCAGAAAAAAATCTTCAAAATTTTAATAATTTTTTTATGTGATTTAACTTATGTCTTGTGCATTTATCAGATAAAATAACTGATATTTTAAATTATACAAAAATGGTCTTTATAAATTAATTTACATATATATGATAAATTCTTTTAAAAATCAAAATTAATTGGTGTTTTAAATGGATAAAGTGAGTAAGTGTTATTTGCATTTTTGTGTTAATTTTTATTTATTAATTTTATAAATTTTAATATTTAATTATTACATTGATTTAGTAATAATTAAATGATAAATAATTATTAACAAAACAAAAAAAAACCGAAAAACATAAGCTCATGAATAATTTATTTTTATTTTAATGCCACCATCACAATTACCTTATCAAAATTTCATCTCATAATATAGTTTACACGATTTTACAATTTAACTTTTACAAATTTCTATTTTTTCCCCATTTTTATTAAATTTTCTTTCGTGGTTCTTCCCAAAGATCTCAACATCTCCAACTGTCCAGCCAATGGGAAAGTCCCCATGCTGGGCCCTTGGCCTAGTGGGCTTCCGTGAAGGCTCCTCGGTATGATTTCATGCCGGTCGAACCAGCACGAGCAGCTGGCCTATTGCACACTGCCAGTTTTCCATCTTTGGCATTCACAGATGCCCGGATCATCTCTGCACCCTCCGACTTGGCATATGCATTTCTACACCACGCCAGAAGTCCTAGGCCATTATGGGTGCCTGAAAAAATTTTCCTTCCGTGAACTAGTACTGCAGAACAGCACGGCATAACCACAGGGCACTTTGGTGCCCGACATTCTGATCAGAAACATATCAACTTCTATTTTTATTTCCTTTTTTCTTAGTTTTACTAATAATTATTAATTATTTAATTTGTTCTACATAAATATAATAATTAAATG
Source organism: Carica papaya (assembly GCF_054855325.1). Taxonomy (NCBI): domain Eukaryota; kingdom Viridiplantae; phylum Streptophyta; class Magnoliopsida; order Brassicales; family Caricaceae; genus Carica; species Carica papaya. The sequence goes on from NC_142311.1 coordinate 29,770,119, forward strand.
TTAAAATTCATTAAATTAGTAAATAAAAATCACAAAAAAAATGTAAATGACACTCCATCTATCCATTTAAAACACTGCTTAATTTTAATTTTTGAAAAAGTTCACCATATGCAAATTAATTTATAAAGGTCATTTTTTGAATAATCTAAAATATTATCCATTTTACCTAATAAATGCACAACACATAAGCTAAATGGAAAGAATTGTTGAAATTTTGACTATTCTTCTCTGCAATTCAGTAAACTATGCATGCGCAGTTGAGTGATATTTTTAGGTTAGATTCGGATTTGTGATTTATTTTACTACTGAAAAATAAATTCTAACATTTCTAAACACATTATCCTAATGATTGATTACAAATTTGTAAAAGAAAAATGAAACAAAAAAAGGAATTGGAATGGAGAACAAACGCCTACCTAAACAAAGATGTCGTTCAGGTGCAGCAACTACCATTATAAGTTCTGGGACTTGTAGAAACAATTTAATAGCTAATTTTTCAAATAGAAATATACTTAAGACACCAAAAAACTAAAAGAAATAAATTAGAAGAGGAAGAAATGACTCACCTCATCAAGAAGAAGCAATTTCTCCTCTAATACTCACGCAGAACACGTGTTCTGTTCTATGGCGTTACTCTCTCTCTCTCTACTATTTTCTACTCTCAACCTCCCCTCTCATTCACTTTAACTGGAATTTTGGGTTTGAAGAAGATGAAGACGAAGTTGTGAAGAGAAGGAAGCCTTTATCTAAATTTACCAACATCTCAGTCGTCTAAACACATGCACGGCGTCCCAGCCATTGATATGTTGGATGGCCGACCACAACTGGCAAAGATGGCAAGTTTTCTTGACATCTAGTCAGTCATCACAACAACTCACCATGTGGCTCGGTCCTGGCCACAACTTTGAACGGTGAGTGGTGCAAATCAGGGGCAACCAATCTGCCCTGAGTGCTAATCATTTCCTACGGCAAGCTACTCAAATTAATTTTTTTTATTTATATTTTATTTTTTTAATTTATTTTATTTACACACATATATATAATATACCTACATATATATATATATATACATACAACAGTTGAAATATATATATATATGTATATATTTTATCAAGCCATCACTATATTTCTTATAGATATATATATACACACAAATATACGTATATATGTTTATTTTCTTATTACATATACACATCTATATGTATCTAAATATATATTCCCATATATTTTTATACATATATCTGTATAGTTTTTTGCGTGTTTATTTATACACACATATTTGTTCATTTATTTATACTTAATGTTTACTTATACATGCTATATAAACTAAATAAATTTATGTCCTGGTTTAATTATTCATATGCATATCTATAATCTAATTTTACTTTACCTATACAAAAGTATATTTTATTCTAGTTCTTTTTATTATTTAGTTTATTTAAACTAATAGTAATAATTTAGAAAGTTATAATTTTCTTTAAAATACTTTAATTGAGAATACTCCTTTCTTTGAAATTGTACAGATTTATTTTTTTATTTTAGAAAAATTGTATTTAAATTGTTAATTCATTTTTATCTCTCTTTATTTAAGTTAGAAAATATATATTTATTTATTTTATATTAGTAAATAAATCACATGATTAAAAGATTTTATTCAACCAAATATACGGTAGTATATAACCGACTGTTATAAAAGGTTTATATAGTCATAATATTTAGCACCTTGTAAGCCTTTTAAATAATTGTAAACTCATACAAACTTTACTTTATAATATTAAATTAACTAATTACTAATCTTATAAATTTAATTAATTTAATCCATTTCTAAGTTTTTTTAGTTAGTTTTAACTTATTATTGACTTTGTATACAATTTTAAAAGATAATTGTACCTAAAAAAAAATTATTCTACTACATGGTCTATTAGAGATTAAAAATAAAAAAGTCATCTTCCTTGGAAGCTTTTCTATTCAAGTAATCAATTTGTTATGTCTTCTTCTTAGCTCACAATCATTTTTTTTTTCTTCACATTATGTTGTCTCTTTATTTTCACCTCAATTTTTAGCCTCTAAAGTAATTTTTACCCTCAATTTTTTCCTCATATTAAGTCTTGTGATAAAATAAACTGCAATTAAGATACTAATTACTTATATAACTTTATGACTTAATTTACTTATTTGAGTATTTGTCATTTATCACATGACTTTTATAGGTAGAAAGAATACGTACAAGATCTTCTTTTTGTATAGAAGTAAAAAGTCATTCAATTTTTCATTTGTCCCATGACTTTTATGAGTATAAAGATTACCTACAAGATCTCCAATTTGTATAAAAATACAAAATCAAATACTACAAGCTTACTGTAATCCTAAATAATAGATCAAGGCTTATTGGTGGAAAATAATAGTTCCATCGGGGCAAGTTCATTACCTGCACAAGAGATTCACAAGAAAGAGCAAGTCACAAAATTTGCAGAGGGTGTACAAGAGATCTAAAATGCAGAATACACCTCTTGTGTCTACTTTGGTTGCTACAAGTGTCGCTTTAAGCACTGTCAGTTCTGCACCTGCATCAATTATATGCATAATGCACAGTTCTAATCTCCTGTAACCATCACTCTTACTTAATGATTATGCAGATTGGAAGTTTCATCTTTCAGACTTTATGTTGACTATACATAAAATTTATATTGCATGATCATATTTTCTAATTAATGGCCCGAACGTTATCACCACTTTTAATTGATATCCATATAGTTAGTAATCTATAATAAAGAAAACTATCCAAGAAAAACACATCTACAACAGAAAAGGTTGTTGGTATGAATGGCACAAGGGATGCCTTACCGAGTGAAAACGAGTGCAACATGGTCTTAGGTCCTATAAGATTTTGTTGGTACATATCATCTCCAAAGCTTCCTTCTTTAAACCTTATGACTTGAGATTTAGACTGTATAAAATATTAACATCAAATATCTAGATTTTATATTTATGCCTGAAGATTAAGAAAAATGGAAATAAACTTTTTTTTTCTTCGAATGAATGCTGTTTAAGTACGTATCCTTGATTTTAATCTATAATATATAACTTGAGAGGTTATGTAGGCTTTGAAAAACTAATTTTTTGCTATACTTCTCTGCTGCACCAGTCAAGAAAACTAAGTTTAATTGAAGAAAAATTGAATTGTAATAGAAGGATAAATGACATATAGTTGAGTATTTTATATAGGCCGTGGAAAATGTAGATTTTAATACTATAACTTATTTGAACTTAAATAAATAATCTATAGATATTTGGGAAGTGGTTTAAGCTTTTAAAATCTTTAACTTAAATGAAGAATCTACTGCCATTTGAGACGTGATTTTATTATATTTATTGGATATCTTACTTAATATATATATATAATAATTAAAAACATTGATTTGATTAATTCGATTGTCGCCAACTATTTTAAAATTAACTTTTAAATTTTTACCCATGCGCTAAAGAACTTATTCGTCATTTATTTATTTTAAAGTTAAAAAATACAATTCTATTGAGATAAGGATATAAGTTTATAACCACGCATAAGGTAAAAAGCCACGTTACACAAAAACATCGATTGTACTTTATATTAATGTTGTTAGTTATCTTAATATAATATCTCTACTTTAAATAATGCATTTACATACCAATATATAAAGACTTGTGAGTAATTGACCTTAGAAACATGATCTAATTGTTAATGAAAATTTTGAAATACTTTTTTATATCCTACTCAAAGTATAGTGTAATATAAAAATATATGTCAATAGCGATAATAATATAAAATACATAGAGAAGGTAACCAACTTTCCACGATACTTTTTGTTTGCATCAATCAAGAAGACTAACTAATTAGTAAAGAACAATTACAATGTGAGAAGAGAATAATTGTGTAGGGTTGATTATTTTGTGCAAGCTGTGAAAAACGTAAGTTTTATTTTATATTATAACTTATAAATCTTTGAACTCAAAATAAAGAATCATAAACTATTTAAAAGAAATAAAGAATTGTGGCTATTTAAAATGTGATTTCTTAAATAAAGAATACATGCCTATTTAGGACTTAATTTTATTATACTTATTAGATATTTTACTTAATTTATAAAAAATTCTTATGAACGTTGATTTTATTAGTTTTATGACTTCAACCATAGTACAAAATGAGTCATTTTAAATAATTTTTTTTTTGAATTTAATCTTTGTGCAGAAGAACTTCTTAGTTATTTACTTTGAAATGTAAAAAATAATTTTGTTGAGATAATGTTAAAATTTTTGATAAATGTCCAATCCACCAAAAATAAAGTCTTAGTTAATTAATAAAACAATACTGTAGTAGTGGTAAGAAGGATCGAATCCACAAAAAATTAGAAACCAATTTTCTTTTCAACCAACGAGTAAAAAGCAAACAAGGGGGAAGGGTTTTGTAGAATCCAATACGCAAAATATAAAATATATAATAAGCATAATAATATTAAACAAACTTTTCAATGCAAATTAGGAACTAAAATAATTGTAAGAAGAATTTTTAATTGACGAAATAGCTAGCTCTAGTAACATAATTGATTATAGATGTAAGGGTTTGTTTTACCCATATATGGCAAATCAGTTATAGTTGTCGGAAACATTCCGAAAACCAATCCTTCTCTATTCCTAAACCAATTAAGAAACGTTTGTTAGTTGGCTCTTCCTTGTCAAGCTGTAACGCCCAGAAAATTTGGAAAATTGATTATTTTATTATTAAATATTTTTATTAAGTTAAAAAAAAAAGAGAGCGCCACGTCAGCAGACCCAGTCAGCAGTCCTGGCCAACCAGGACCTGCCACGTGGCAAGACCACGTCGACCGGGGACGGGCCACGTTGGCGATCCGCGTACGCGCGATCGGATGGCCCAGATCAAGTGTGCGCACGGACGGCCCAGATGCAATCGCACAGATGGCCCAGATTCAATCAAAAACGGACGGCCCAGATTAAATCAAAATGGACGGCTGAGATCAAAAGGCAAAAGGGTATAAATAGAACCCCCACACCTGACCACAAAAACCCTAACCGCCTGCCCTCGCCGGGGAAGACGAACCAGACGCCGGAGAAGCTGGCCGCCGCCACCCGCCGCCGCACCGGAGAGATTTTCGACCGCCGATCGAGGTAAATTTCATACCCCCGACTCGTTTTTCCACGCTGATTTCCCCTGTGGCCAAATCGGAGCCAAAATCCTGGCCAAATCGGAGCCAAAATCTTGGCCAAATGACTGAAAAACACGGCCGAAACCCAGCGGCGCCGCCGCGTCCCTCCTCGGTTTTTGCCTTCGATGAGGCCCTTCCCGGCCTCCGTTTGATGCAATTTTTATATCACCGTGATCACCATTCTTTTCTCTACAGGTTGATCAGAGCCGAATCACCAAAACACGAACCTCACCGGAGAGCCGCCGCACCCGAGAGCACCGCCGCCGGTAAGCTTCAGTTTTTCGTAATTTTTTGGCCCCCCGAGGGCCCTAGGGTTGTTTTATCGCAAGGACCCATGCAAGTGTGGCTGAATTTGGCCGAAAACGGCCAACTCGAGGCGAATCGCCGTCGCTTGCGGCGGCGCCGTCGCCGAAGCACGGCGGAGCCGCCGTGCCGAAATTACGATATTGGCCAAAAAGAGGCCCTGGGCCTAATTTGGGATTTTTTGGAACACGTGCAGGTACTAGTAGTGCGTTTCAGTTCCCCAGAAAAAATTCAGGAAAAATAGGGACAGCCTGTAGGCGCACTGTGAAGCCGTGTTCGGACCCCGAAACGAGTAAGGACCCCTCATCCTATTTCCTATCACGGTATTAAAGTTCAATAATGATAAAACGGTATTTCTTGAATCAACGAATGTGTGAAATTGCTTAAGGTCGCTAATGGAGCCCGAGTCTAGTGTGTTTGTCGGTTAACTGTTATTTGGCATATTTTACAATTTTAAATGCAGTATGAGGTCTGATGTTTTCATTTCATTGTTTCGCGTGCATATTTTACTGTTTTATTGATTATGGGTTGAATGAATGAGAAATCGATGCTGTATGTTGTCTTGTTTGGCATAAATTACTGTTTGCTTGTTTGTATGTAAATTGATGATGCTGACTGAGGAAAAGGAGAATGAAAGATTATGTAAATTGATAATTGTATAATGTGGTCAGCCTGACTAGATATCTTGGGAGATGGTGGACGGACCGGGTCCGTAGGGAACCCTACCGGGATTGTAGTCTCTCATACCGGACGGGGTATGGAGACCTTATGTGTTTTAGCGCCCATACTGGACGGGGTATGGGGACGGCCCGTTTCACCCTCATACCGGACGGGGTAATGAGGTTTATAGTTTTGGCGCCCATACCGGACGGGGTATGGGGACGGCCCTGGAATCTGATTTCAAGTGTTAAGGGTTAACGGGTAGCGGGACCCCTATGGATCCCCATGGATACTAGTGGGCTGGTAAATGAGGAAAATATGTTGCGTAATGATTGAATTACAAAAGGCGTGATAAGTATTATGTTATACAGTTTATATGATTTCATGATGATGATAATGTTATTGCTTTCGTATATTGTTTTATGAATTTCACCGAGGTAAGTGGATGGTAAAAGATTTATTATTGATAAAAGGATTTGTTGTAAATTATGCTCCATTGGTCTTTTTGTGTTTTCTACCCACCTTTACCTCTGTGACGGTGAGATATCGTGATGTCTTTACTGGGCTAGTGTAGCTCATTCCTTATTTAATCATTTCATATCAGGAAGACATTGTTCCCGAGCCCGTTCCGTAGGAGGACGACGAAGGGGACGCCTAAAGACTCCATAGTCATATTCATAGCTTTTACTTTCGAGTTTCTCCTTTAGTTAGTTTGATTTTTTATATTTTGTGAGCACGTTTTTGGTTTTAGTGTAAGGGATGTTAATCGAAATTTTGACTTCGCTTCCGTATTTGATATTTTTAATACACATTTCATTTTAAATTTACGGGGCCGTTACACAAGCAATCTTAGAAACATCTACAGGATTTAACTTGTCAACGACCTTGAGAGCTAGAAGGATCTGGTTCAAGCTGCCGAATTCATCCGCATGAATCTATCAATTAGATTACTTACCTCCTCAGTGGGGCACTGATCGCTACTTGTTGTCAGAACCACTCAAACAATTACGGATTTGAGGGCTTCGGCTAGTTGCTTACGGTTTCTCTTCTTGTATGATGAGCCCTATTCAAATGGATTTAAAACAACAAATATATTTAGGTACATGAAGTAAATAAATACTAACTTTGAAACAAAATTTAAATAAGTTTGATTAGATCACACAAATACATTATTGGAGTTTGATAAATCTATCAACTAGGAAAAGAAAACTAAATTAGCCACTCATGGTGTGTTTTTAACACAAATGAGTTCTTGGAGAGTAGAAGAAAGAAGAAAGATGAAGAAAAAATTGCAGAAGCTGCTGTATGCGGTGTCAGGAAGAAGAGAAATGATGATTATCCTTTGACAACCACCCTCTTTATAGAAAAAAGAACTAGGATTTTCTTCTTTTATTGATTAGGATAATTTTCTTTGATTTTTGGCTTATCCCAAGCCTTCTAGAATATTTTGCCCTTGATTTTCGGCCCCATATCTTTGGTTGAATAATATCTTTTTTATAGATTTGAAAAGAACATGTTTTAATTTAAATCTACTACTATGCACGACTTTTATCATTGCCCAAGACTAAGTTGTTTGGGGCAAGACCCAAGCTTTGCCCAAGGCTTGTTTTTGGGCTGATAACTTTTTTCATAAACTCTTCCTATTTTCATGCTGTTTTTTCTTGTTTCGTTCGTATATCCCATACTACAATAAAACATGGAGAATTACTCGAATTAAATAAAGCACAACCAAGTTTAATAACCCAAAAGTGGGTGATAATGATGTCATTTTTAGGCACTATCAAACTCCCCCATATTTATCTTGTTCTTGCCCTCAAGCACTATATAATACACTCCATCAATCCCTATTTCTTCACCTTCAACTCACTTACTCCCAATCATTTCATCACAACCTGCATGTTATACGTCAACCCTCAAGTTGCAAGAATAATCATCAACTAGTAATTTTTAGAATTGAGTTTCATAGAACCACACCAATAAATAACCACTTTGACAACATCCAAACACGATATGAGAGAGTTTTACAAATTTAGCACACAAAAATTTCATTGAGGGGAATAGCCAATACATAATAGAACAACCACTAAACCTTTCCAGATATATGGATTCATGCAATTGGTTCATGCTAAAAATAGAAAAGCTTGAGCACCTTTGCTTGCTGGAAATGTCACCAACCTTTTGAAGCAAGGGCAAACATTTATGATGAATGCACCTAGTTACTCAGTTGGTCACTAATTTTAAGTGGCTACTAGTGCTACTCGTAGTCATTTGACTAAAGGAGTAGATTATTATTTGTGCTATCCTTTTGTTTTTTTTCCTTCAGTGCATTTTATGCTTTATCTCACACTTTTACTCCAATCATTTTTGAAAGTGAGTGCATTTTCTCTCCATCCTACTCATAACATGATAGATAATTTGATTTATTCATTTAAAGCACACAATTCTGGACAAGTTTTAGATGAGTTCTTTTAAGTATTGATATTCACCCAAAAATAAAAGAAAATTAATTAATTTTTGTTTGAATAGGCAACTCTCAAATAAGTCATGTTCAATATGTAATCAAAGATAACCATCTATACTGTGAAAAGATGAAAAACAAGCTACAGTTCCTAGGAGATTGTTATAAGTGCAAATCGCCTTTTAAAATGCCCCATTAGAGTTGTTTAAAAATAATAGAGATAGTTGTAAAGATTGAAGCAAAAACAAATTATATGAGGTGTATGTGTGGTGTGGCAAAAATTAGGCAAGGTCTAAATACCTAAAATGAGATGCTAAAAAGAAAAATTAGCTACCTAGGATACAGAATGCATAATGCAAAATGCCTCTCCCCCACATTAAACTACACATTGTCCCCAATGTGATGCGAATAATAAAAAATAAAAATGAAGTGACATATTAAGTCCCTGGGTTACTTAACATGGAGGTGGGATACATTGGGAAACATCACTTTTTGAGAACCAACAAATGTGTTGCAAGGTGATATAAGTCTTGGGGCAAGGCTTATGTGGGGAATGACACATGGTCGTGTCGAGCATGCATACGACTGTATTTTTCTTAGGATTTTATTGATTTCCTTATTGTAGACACGACACGACCGTGTTTGGCAAGCACACGACCGTGTTTCCCTTACAAAAATACTTTTGTGGTAACACACATACGTGTCTTAAGAGTTTGGTACGAGCCTTGGGCAAGGCTTATGTGTAAATTGACACACGGCCGTGTTGGGCAAACACATGGTCGTGTTTCCCTCACAGAAACGCTTTGGTGGTAACACACGGCAGTGTCATATGGATGAGGCATGCCACATAGCCTTGTCTCCTGAGCACACGACCGTGTTTTATGGGCCTAACACAAGCCTTGGGCAAGGCTTGTTCGACCGTTCTAGAGACTATTTTTTTTTTACTCCAGCAACTAAATTTCCTATTCCTGCATTCTAATCACCATAGAACTCATGTTAACTTAGAGAAAAACATCGTAAATAAATTGAAATTACTAATGCAAATAACAAAAATTGAAAAATAATGAAGAAAAATGGATGGGTTGCCTCCCATCAATGTCTTAGACTAGACATTGTCAATTTTTAAGCACTTAAATCAGTTTGTCTTCTTATAGCCTGCTTAGATCGTTAAAACTTATCACCGGAAGGGTCTCCTATCCTCCCAAGAACACATATTTCAAATGTTCAGGCAGCGGTTTGAGCTCCAATTTTGGTGCTTGCAAAATAGAAGGTAGACGTTCTGTGTTAGAAATAGAAAGGTCAACAGACGATGCATTGCTCATTTGAACACCATATCTTGTGAATTCTTCTCAACAACAAGATCTTCTTCTAAAATTTTTAAGCCGTCCACATCAAAATCATTAGGAAACACAATATTTAGTTGAATCAAAATATCTTTGACTTATTAGATCTACAGTATCAACACCATACACACAAGATACATCACTTGGATACTTTATATCATTATAAACATTAAATTTTACAATTTCTCCTTCTAATTCCATAATGAGTGTACCATCTTACATATCTATCTTCGTTTTAGCCGTACTAAAGAGAGGTCTTCTTAGCAAAATATTAGAGGGATTAGATAATTTATCATCATCCATGCCTAACACATAAAAATCAGTAGGAAAAATGAGACTATCGACTTTTTACAAGCACATCCTTTAGAACTCTTTCAGGGTAAACTACTGATCTATCAGTTAGCTGAAGTATAACACATGTTGCTTTTAATGGACCAACATTTACCCTCAAATAAATAGATAAAGGCATGACATTTATTGATGCTCCTAAATCACACATGGCTTTCTTTGTAAAACTTGGTATATTGAGGTACCTGTTTAATTATATTGAGTAAAGGAATGTTTACCTCGACTTTATAAAAAGTTTATACGATCTCCTTGTCTTCTCTTTCTTTCCTTAATTGTGCAAATCTTTGTGGAAATGGTGGAAGGATTACGAACGATGCTGCCTAGTAAGAGTCTGGCTTTGTTCCATATATCTTGCCATCAACTGCAGCTTCAGATTCTGTGTCTTTCCATAAGCCTTGCCTAAGATTGGAATTTTCCAGCAGTTCATTACCACTTATGAATGTAATATTACTTATATTTTCCTTTTTATTAACCTTGGTTTGATATGGTAATTAGTCTGCAAATTCTAACCTACTCATACATGCTATTAATTGGCTCATTTGAATCTCTAAAAAAGATAATTTTATTGAGATAATGATAGAAGTTTATCACCACACATAAGATAAAAAGGCACGTTACATAAAAATGTCGACTGTACTTTATAATAATATGATTAATTATTTTAATACAATATCTCTGCTTTAAATCATGTATTTATATACCAATATATAAAGATTAATTAGTAATTAACTTTGAAAACTTGATCTAATTGTTAATAAAAATTTTGAAATACCGTTAAACATCCTACTCAAAGTATGGTGTAATATAAAATCATAAGTCGATTGTGATAATAATGTAAAATATATAGAGAAGGTAACCAACTTTTCACGATATTTCTTCTTTATATCAATCAAGGAGATTAACTAATTATTAAAGAACAATTACAATGTGAGAAGAGAATAACTATGTAGGGTTAATTATTTTGTGCAAGCTGTGAAAAACATAAGTCTTCTTTTATACTACAACTTATGAAATATTCGAACTCAAATAAAGAATCATAAACTATTTAAAGTAAATAAAGAATTGTAGCTATTTAAATGTTATTTCTTAAATAAAGAATCCACAGCTATTTGGGACTTAATATTATTATACTTATGAACATTGATTTTATTAGTTCTATGGTAGCTCTTATAGTACAAAATGAGCCACTTAAAAAAAATATACTTTTGAATTTAATCTTTGTGCAGAAGAAACTTATTAGTGATTTACTTTGAAAAGTAGGAAACCATTTTGTTGAGAAAATATTAAAATTTTATATGGTTTTACAATTTTTTTTAATTTTTAGAAGATGAGTTTTATAGGAATTCAGAATTCTAGATGAAGATGGTGAGTGCTCTTGGAACAATAAAGCTCAAAAGAAAATAGTGAAGGAAGAAAAATGAGATAGATAGAAATAGCTTTAAATATTTTCTGCTAACTATTTTTTAATTTCGAAATTTTTATCTTGAGAAGACCAATTTAATGATAACGGTTAACAAAATCTACCCTCTTCATATTTCTTTACCATACTGTACGTAAATATATATATTAAATGCATGAGAATATTAATAAATTTGTCGATTACACAAGTATGATACTATAAATTTTGGTTAAAATATTATAGATAGAGTATTACAATTACTCCATAATTTTTTATGTAAATTAGTGATTTAAGAATAAAAAATATGTAACAAAAATTAGTTAATTTTTTAAATTTAAATTTACAAATGTTTAACATTTTTTATGCACACATATGGTATAAAAAAGTGTGTGGTAAAGTTGAATTTATTTTTTTTATTTTGATATAACACTATTATATAAGAGAACTTCATCAAAATTCTTAAATTCTTTCTTTTTTTTTCATTGATTGCGTCGTCTTTATTAATTAATGTGATACATTTGTTTGTTTTTTTTTGAAAAATTTACTATACTTTACGATAATGTGATTAGTTATTTTAATACAATATTTTAGTTTAAATCATATATTTATATACTAATATATAAAAATCAGTTAAAATTTAACATCAAAAACATGATCTAATTGTTAATTAAAATTCTAAAATACCTTTTAACATACCACATAGTGTAATATAAAAAATATTAGTTGATAATAATAACATTTCAAACTATAAATTAAAGATCTTTATGGTCACAATATTTAGTACCTTGTGAGCCTTTTAAATAATTGTATACTCGTACAAACTTTACTTTATAATATTAACTTAAGTTATTACTGATCTTGTAAGTTTATTTAATTTGATACATTTGTAAGTTTTTTGAGTTACCTTTAACTTATTACTGACCTCGTAAAAAATTTAAAATATAATTATACAAGAAAATTATTCCAACACATGGTCTATTAGAGCTTAAAAATGAAAAGTTCATCCTCCTTGGAAGCTTTTTTATTCAAGTAGTCAATTTGTTCTCTCTTCCTCTTAGCTCACAGTTAACTTTCTTTTTGCTCACATTATGTTGTCTCTTCATTTTTACCTCAAATTTTAGCCTTAAACTAATTTTAGCCTCAATTTTTTCATTACATTATGTATAAATTGATGCATATATATATATATATATAAGATGGAATTATAATTAATATTAAGTAGATGGGAGTGGTGGCATAAAGATGCAATTAGCAATTCAATGTGTACTATTGCAAAACGTCGAGTCTTATGATAAAATAAATTACCATTAAGATGGTAATTACATTTTTAACTTTGTGACTTAGTTTACTTGTTTGAGTATCTACCATTTGTGAGACGACTTTTATAAGTAGAACGAATACCTACAAGATCTCCTATTTGTATAGAAGTAAAAAATCATTCAATTTTTTTATTTATCCCATGACTTGTATGGGCAAAAGGAATATGTATAAGATCTCTTATTTGTATACAAGTAAAAAATAATAATACAACTTGTTATAGACCTAAACAATAGATCAAGGCTCATTGGCCAAAGGCAGTAGTTCCATCGAGGCAAGTTCATTACCTGCACAAGGTGTAAAAAGGATCGATATTTTTTCCTTTGCAGAACTGGGGATTACAACCTCTACTATGATGCTTTGGCTAATAAAAGGTGGAGGTTCCCTGACTAGCCTTATGAGAGGTAAACCTTTATCATTATTTTTGTTCTATATGTATCTATTTATTTGCAAATCCACTACATGTTATGCTGAGTAATGTGTACATATGTGTTTCTAAAAGATAAATTGTGTTGCTGATGAAGAAAGGGCAAGGCGCAAAACTTGCAGAGTGTGTCAAGAGATCCAAAATGCAAAATACATCTCTTGCATCTGTTATGGTTGCTACAAATGTGCCTTTAGGGATTGTTAGTGTCACACCTGCATTTATTATATGCAGAGTTGATTGTTTTTTGCAGGTTGTGAAAAACATAAGTCTTATTTTATACTATAACTTATGAAATCTTTGAACTCAAATAGAGAATCATAACTTATTTAAAGTAAATAAAGAATTGTGGCCATTTAAAATATTATTTCTTAAATATCGAATGCATGGCTATTTGGGACTTAATATTGTTATACTTATTAGATATTTTATTTAATTTATATAAAATTCTTATGAACATTTATTTTATTAGTTCTATGCTTGCCATTATAGTACAAAGTAAGTCACTTCAAATAAAATTTACTTTTGAATTTAATCTTTGTGCGGAAGAACTTATAAGTCATTTACTTTGAAAAGTAGGAAATAATTTTATTGAGATAATGTTAAAAATTTATATAGTTTTACAACATTTTTTTCAATTTTTAGAAGATGAGTTTTATAGGAATTCAGAATTTAGGATGAAGATGGTGAGTTCTATTGGAACAATGAAGCTCAAAAGAAAAAATTAAAGAAGGAAAATGAGATAGATGAAAATGGCTTTGAATATTTTCTACTAACTATTTTTAATTTCGTAATTTTTATCTTTAGAAGACCAATTTAATGATAACGGTTAACCAAGTCTACTCTATTCACATTTCATTATCGTACTGTACATAAATATGTATTTATAGTTATTGCCTTATTAAAATTAGATAATTAAGTGTTAAGTGCTTTAAAATATAAATAAATTTGTCGATCATACAAGTATGACACTATAAGTTTTTGTCAAAAGATTATAGAAACAAAACTTAAAGGATCACAATCACTTAATAATTTTTTATTTTAAATTAGAGATTTAAGAATAAAAAATGCGTAACAAAAATGATCTAATTTGTTAAATTTAAAGGTAAAAATATTTCACTTTTTTTTATGTACACATATAATATAAAAAAGTGGGTAGTAAAGTTAAATTTAATTTTTTGATTTTGATATAACACTATTATATAAGAGAACTTCATCAAAATACTTACAAGATATCAAGATTATGATTAGATAGAAATTTGTGATAAGCAACTTGAGTTCAAAGATTTTATAGAAATTTGATCATCTTTAAATGCATTTGTTATTTTCTGAGAAAAAATAGTTTATTAAAGAATTAGATGTTTTACCTAATACATCAAAGTCTTGCCTTCATGAAAAAGGTGATCATTACCTCTTTTTTTGTAAGTATGAATGCTTGACCAACATGCTAAATTTTTCATTTCATCCCTAAATTCTCTTTGTTTCTTTTCATTGATTGCATGATTTTTATTAATTAATTTGATACATTTGTTTGTTTCTTTTGAAAAATTTACTATACTTTACAATAATGTCATTATTATTTTAATGTAATATTTTAGTTTAAATCATATATTTATATACCAATATATAAAAATAGGTTAAAATTTAATATTTAAAACATGATCTAATTGTTAATAAAAATTCTAAAATACCTTTTAATATCTTACACAGTGTAATATAAAAAATATAAGTCAATAATGATAATATTTTAAACTCTAAATGAAAGTTTTGTATGGTCACAACATTTAACATCTTGTGAGCCTTTTAAATGATTATGTACTCATACAAACTTTACAATTTAATATTAACCTAACTTATTACTAATCTTGTAAGTTTAATTAATGTGATACATTTGTAAGTTTTTTGAGTTAACTTTAACTTATTACTGACCTCGTACGAAATTTTAAAAGAAAATTATACATAAAAAAATTATTCCACTACATAGTTTATTAAAGCTTAAAAATGAAAAATTCATCCTCCTTGGAAGCTTTTCTATTCAAGTAATCAATTTGTTCTCTCTTCCTCTTAGCTCACAGTAAACTTTTTTTTTCCTCACATTATGTTGTCTTTTTATTCGTCATTTGTTTTTTTTAAATTTTAAAAAAATAATTTTATTGAGATAATGATAGAAGTTTATCAACACCCATAAGGTAAAAAGCCATGTTATACAAAAACATTAACTTTACTTTACAATAATGTGATTAGTTTTTTTAATAATATATCTCTACTTTAGATAATATATTTATATGCCAATATATAAAGTTTTGTTAGTAATTAACCTTAGAAAAAAGATCTAATTGTTAATAAAATTTTTTAAATACCTTTTAACATCATACTAAAGTATAATGTAATAATAAAAATAAATCGATAATAATAACAATATAAAATACATAGAGAAGGTAACCGTGATACTTATTCTTTGCATCAATTAAGAAGGCTAACTAATTATTGAAGAACAATTATAATATAATAAGAGAATAAATGTGTAGGGTTGATTATTTTATGCAAGCTGTGAAAAATGTAAGTCTTAATTTATACTATAACTTATGAAATATTTGAACTCAGAAAAAGAATCATAAAATATTTAAAGTAAATAGAGAATTGTGGCTATTTAAAATGTGATTTCTTAAATAAAGAATGCATTTCTATTTGGGACGTGATTTTATTATACTTATTAGATATTTTATTTAATTTATATAAAATGCTTATTAAGATTGATTTTATTAGTTTTATGGCTACCATTATAGTACAAAATGAGTTATTTCAAATAAAACTTACTTTTAAATTTAATTTTTATGCATAAGAACTTGTTAGCCATTTACTTTAAAATATAAGAAATAGTTTTGTTGAGATAATGTTAAAAGTTTATCACGTCGTAATATTTTTTTTTGAATTATAAGCAACAACTTGATCTTATGGTCTTTTTAATCTAAAAAACTTATAACAATTTATATAGTTTTACAACTTTTTTTCAATTTTTAGAAGATGAGTTTTATAGGAATTCAAAATTCTGGATGAAGATAGTGAGTGCTATTGGAACAATGAAGCTCAAAAGGAAATGTGAATTAAGAAAAATGAGATAGATGGAAATAGCTTTGAATATTTTAAATGATTGTATACTCATACAAACTTTACTTTCTAATATTAACTTAACTTATTGCTGATCTTTTAAGTTTAATTAATGAGATACATTTGTAAATTTTTTGTGTTACCTTTAACTTATTACTGAACTCGTACGAAAACTTAAATGATAATTATACATAAAAAAATTATTCTACCACATTGTCTATTAGAGCTTAAAAATGAAAAATTCATCCTCCTTGGAAGCTTTTCTATTCAAGTAATAAATGTGTTCTCTCTTCCTCTTAGCTCACAGTTAACTTTTTTTTTCTCACATTATGTATAAATGGATGCATATAAAAATATATATATATATATAAGATGAAATTATCAATTAATATTAATTAGGTGGGATTGGTGGCATAGAGATGCAATTAGCAATTCAATGTGTACTAATCCAAAACATCAAGTCTTATGATAGAATAAACCACTCTTAAGATACTCATTACTTTTATAAATTTGTGACATAGTTTACTTGTTTGAGTATCTATTATTTGTAAGATGACTTTTATAGGAAGAAGGAATACCCACAAAATCTCATATTTGTATATAAGTAAAAAATTATTTAATTTTTCATATGTCCCACAATTTTTATGGGTAGATGGAATGTGTAAAAGATCTTTTATTTGTATAGAAGTACAAAATCAAATATTACAACTTTTTGTATTTAGACGCCCGGAACTTAAAAGGAAATAAAGTTATAAACTAAATGCGGAAGCGAAATAATAGACTTTAAGATTTACATTCTTTATACAATAATTCAGAATGCCCAATAGGACTACGGGAATGTCCATTCTAAAAGAACGAACGAAAATAAAAAAAATAAACAAAAGACAATATACTGAGCATTCTAGGACTACCTTCACTAGCTTTTGAAGGGAGTCTGGGTGGTGAACTATTCACAACCCTCTTGTTGATCTAGATTTGGGTGTTGGTCTCCTTGATCTGAAATAGTTAATGAAAGGGTGAGCTACACTAACCCAGTAAGAATATCACACTTCTCATCGATACAGAAACTGAAAGTTAGTAAAAATCATAAAAATAACCAACGGAGCTCTTGATTTAAGTAAATTTATTTATCATAAGGAAAACTATTTATTGCATATTTTTATTGTTGCTAGATTTCCAAAATCGACTTATAAAGAAAATAACTCAAATAACATTCTAATCTCATATTCAAGTGAACAAGAACAACAACTTTTCCTTTTTATTTGCCTACTGGTATCCTTGGGAGCCCATAGGGATGTCCCACTACGCGTGAACCAATATCCAACATTGTCAACTAACTAGCCATCCCCATACCCCATTCGGTATGAGCGCCAAAAATATCATCCCTCAATATCCCGTTCGGTATAAGGGTGAATCGGGCCATCCCCATACCCCATTCGGTATAAGCGTCAAAAATACCATCCCTCGATACCCCGTTCGGTATGAGGCAACGTTCACGGTAGGGTTCTCTATGTATCCGGTCTGTCCACCATCTCGCAGGATATCTAGTAAGGCCACCATTCATTAATTCACATAACCAAACAATCTCCCGTTTGCATAATTTGACAAATCACCGTAAATCATGAAAGACAAGCAATATATATATCAAGGAAGTACAACTGAATCATTTAACTATTCTAGCATATCATCACGTATTTAAAGCTGGTAATTCAACAATCAGTTAAACAAGACAAATAAATAACTAACCGATTCTAGCTCCATTAGTAACCTGTAATTATTCTCAAAGTTTTTTTAAATTACTCAAAATACCATATTATCGATTATCAAGCTTCAATTTCGTAACAGAGAATAAGATGAGGGATTCTTACAAGAATCGGTGTTTGAAATACTGAACTTTTTACTACATCTATTAGCGGTCCTAGATTTCTTGAATTTTTCTGCGGAGATTAAAATACGCTTCACGTACCTAAAATACCCTGAAAATCAAAAATCAATGTTAAAAATCCTTTTATGGCCATTTTAGGGTTCCGGCACAGCAGTACCACCGTGCTCCGGCGACAACACTGCCACCTGTGGTGGGAGTTTGCCGCGGCCTAGCTGTTTTTGGCTAGTTTTGGATAGTTTCAGCCAATTTTATATCTATCCCTATGAGAAAATACGTTAGGTGGCATCGGTTGGCCGAAAAAAGTCAAAAGTCGAAAACTTATCGGTGGTAAGATTTTTCAGTGCAGCGGCTCCGCCGGCTCACCATCGCGGCTGGGTGTTTTTCTTCAGTTAACTTATAGAAAAAATAACGATGAACACAACGGTGAAAAAATCACACGAATCGGGAAACGGGAAGGGGCTCATTGGAGGCGGTTGCGGGTTTTACCTACAGCGGCATTGCCAGACTTTATCTTTAGTTTTCAGTTCACCCGTCATTTCTTTTGCTCCGATTTGACCATGAGGGTGTTAGAAATCAAATTCCGAGTGGATAGGAGAATTTTTACCTTTTTTGGCGGTCAAAGGTGGCTCCGGCGCGGCAGCAAGCGGCGGTTGGCTCCCTTCTTCGGCGACTGGTTCTTCTTCTCTGGCAGGAGGCTGGCGACTAGGGTTCAGGTTCAGTGTGATGCAAAATATTTATACCCATCTCAAATTAATCTGGACCGTTCATCATGTTTGATCTGGACCGTTCGATCGCGTTTAAAGAAGAAATGAATCTAGACTGTTCTTCGCGATTTAATCTCGACCGTCTGATCGCGTTTAAAGAGATAACGAATCTAGGCCACTCATCGCATTTGATCATGACCGTCTGATTGCGCTTGAGAAGGGAACGGATCCTGACCATCCACGCCCATGGGAATGCTTCCAAGTCGTCCGATCGCGGGGCACGCAGATCATCAGTGTGGCCTCCCATGTCACACCGAGTCAACGTGTCTTTCCACGCAGCGTGCATTGGTTCGTCAAGGCTGCTGATTGAGCGGTCCTACGTGTCAAAATTTTCCTTAATTGCGTTCTAACCCCTAGTTTCTGATTTTTCTTTCAAAAACATCATCCGACCCCAAATTTTCACTTTTTTTTCCCAAAATTGTTTTCAGTTTCATCATCAACCTATTTTTTCCATAATTCCACATTAAATTAAAATTTGTTATTTTAAAAATTTATTTTTATATATTTTTTAATGTTAAAATTAGTCCTGGGCCAAATTTCAGGCCCGGGTATTACACTGTAGACCTAAACAACATATCAAGGCTCATTGGCGAAAAATAATAGTTTCATCGGGGCGAGTTCATTACCTGCATTGGTGTAAAAAGTACCGATGCTTTCACCTCTGCACAACTAGGGATTATAGCCTCTACTATGATGCTTTGGCTAATAAAAGGGGAAGGTACCCTGACTAGCCTTATGAGAGGTAAACCTTTATCATTTTTTGTTGTTGTATATACACGTATTTATGTGCAAATCTACTACATGTTATGCAGATAATGTGTATATATGTGTTTCTAAAAGATAAACTGTGATGCTGATTAAGAAATGGCAAGTCGCAAAACTTGTAGAGGATGTTCAAGAGATCCAAAATGCATAATGCACCTCTTGTGTCTCCTTTGGTTGCTACAAGTGTCACTTTAAGGATTGTAAGTGTTGCACCTGTATTTATATATGAAGAATGCATAGCCCTAATCTACCCTGATCATCACTCTGGCTTAATGATTACGCAGATTACAAGTTTCATCTTTCAAACTTTATGTTGACTATACATAAATTCCAGATTGCATGATCAAGTTTTTTTATTAACGACTCGAGCTTGATCACCGCTTTTAATTAGAATTTGGATGCATGGGCCATCTTTGACCGCATAGTACATAAATCCCTATAGTGCTGGTGGCAGCATTTGTAGAGGATCTGGGTATGGAGGTGGTCGACAACAAGGCTCTTTAACTAGTCGTCGTTTGTTAAGGTTCTCTAGCGGCCATGCATTGGATACTCTCATCAAAAGTGCTTGTTGTTGTATAATAGGTGATGATTCGAATTGAAAATTTGTATTTGGAGTTTGGGTTTTAGAGAAGAGAAAGAAAACTCTTTGAAATTAATGAGAGAAGAATAAAAAGACAATAGAGGATTTATATATGTATATATGTATATTCTTTTTATATTTCAAAAATTCTCTAATAATAATGCCACATATTGTTTAAGTAGGCATATTTATATTTGTAAAATATGCACATATAAAATATATTTAAAAGAAGTGTGCAGTATACTTAAATTTATTTTTTGATTTATCATAATCCTATTATTTAAAAATATTTTACTAACATCCTTTAATGAAAAAAAGAATATGATTCAATAAAAACTAGTGATATGATATTATCTTTCTTTTAAATATATGTAGATATTATTTATTGAAAAATAATGGTTTATAAAGCATTTGTTTTCCCTAATACTCCAAATTCTTGGGTTCTACAAAATAAATTTTTTTGAGAGATAAAAGATAAAATGATTAAATAGATTGGTAGTAAGCCACCATCATAGAATGGTACATGGTTAAAGATTGTCTCAGCCTAAAAAATTAGTATATCCTATATAAATGGTAAGAGAAGCATAATAAATTTTCTGAAAGTTTTATTGAAGTGACTATAAAGTCTTAGCTATCACTAAAAACTATCTCTGTTATATAACATCTTATCACTCCTTAAAACAAAACATTTCTTTTGATGGGATGACTAATATTGAAATAATATATATCTCATTAATAATTCAATCTAATATGATTAAACTAAACGTATTGGATTCATTTATCATAGTTCATTAAAAAATAGTAAATAGATAATTATATGTCAAATTTAAATCAACAGATGATCAGTATTGTTGGAAGGCTCATAAATAGATATTTGAGCTTGTCTCAATGCTTCTGAAGAATAAAAAAGCTTGCAATAATAATATGTAATGTTACAACCAATTTTAAGAGCATTTTTCTTAGGAGATACAAGAACCAAATTTCCAAGTTGATTGTTTTTCTCAAAAAAAACTTCACTAGCTCTATTTCATGCTCATCAAACTTAACCTATTTCCCTAACTCTTTCATTGCAATTTGGCTCATCCTGTATGGGGCCAATGAAATCGGTTGAGTAGGTGCTGAAGATCGATGGTGAATTCCAATTCTCGATCTACAAGTAATCCTGGTAGATCATTAGGGAAGATATCCAGGAATTTCCTAACTGCTCAAATTTCTTGGATATCAGTTCCTTTACTTATATTGCCTAATACATATTAAGAATGTTAAATAACATCACATAAATTAAAATCAATATATTATTTTCTTTGTACAATTTATTTTTTTAAAATTGTAAGCAACAAAAACTCAACTTTCTTGTCTTCTTAATCTAAAAAATTATTTAACAATTTATTTAATTTTACAATATTTTTTCAATTTTAGAAGATGATGAGTGCTATTGTAACAATAAAGCTCAAAAGAAAAAGTGAAGGAAGGAAAATGAGATAGATGGAATAGCTTTGAATATTTTTCACTAACTATTTTTTAATTTCACAATTTTTTTTCTTTAGAAGATCAATTTAATGATAACAGATAACCATGTCTACCCTCTTCAAAATTCTTTACCATACTATGCATACATATATATGTATATTTATTATCTTGATAATTAATTAAAATTAGATAACTAGGTGTTAAGTGCTTCAAAATATAAATAAATTTGTCAACCGTATATGACATCACAATTTTTTCTTAAAAAAGTATATAAACAAAACTTAGAAGATCACAGCACTTAATAATTTTTTATTTCAAATTAGTAATTTAAGAATAAAAAATATGTAACAAAAATAAGCTAATTTTTTAAATTCAAAGCTAAAGATGTTTCACATTTTTTATGTATACATATGGTCCACATAAAAAAGTGTGGTAAAGTTGAATTTATTTTTTTGATTTTGTCACAATAGTTTATTAAACAATTGAATACTTTTCCTAATATTCAAAAGTCTAGGCTTCATGAAAAATGTGATCATTAATTCTTTTTTTTTGTTAAGCATGAATGCTTGATCAACATGCTAAATTTTTTATTTTGTCCCTAAATTCTTATTGTTTCTTTTCATAGATTGCGTGGTTTTTATTAATTAATGAGATACATTTGTTTGTTTCTTTTGAAAAATTTACTATACTTTACAATAATGTAATTAGTTATTTTAATGCAATATTTTAGTTTAAATCATATATTTATATACCAATATATAAAAATAAGTTAAAATATAATATCATAAACATGATCTAATGGTTATTAAAAATTGTAAAATACCATTTAACATCCTACATCATGTAATATAAAAAATATAAGTCGATAATGAAAACATTTTAAACTGTAAACTAAAGGTTTACATGATCACAATATTTAGCACCTTATGAGCCTTTAAATTGATTGCATACTCATATAAATTTTACTTTGTAATATTAACTTAGCTTCTTATTGATCTTATAAATTTAATTAATGTGATACATTTGTAAGTTTTTTGAGTTTGTTTTAACTTATTACTGACCTTGTATGAAATTTTAAAAGATAATTATACATAAAAAAAAGTTATTTCATCGCATGGTCTATTAGAGCTTAAAAATAAAAAAATCATCCTCCTTGGAAGCATTTCTATTCAAGTAATCAATATGTTCTCTCTTCCTCTTAGCTCACACTCAACATTTTTTTCCCTCACATTATGTTGTCTCTTCATTTTCACCTCAATTTTTAGCCTCAATGTTTTCCTCACATTATGTATAAATGAATGTATAAATATATATATATAGAAGATGGAATTATCAATTAATATTAAGTAGGTGAGATTGGTGGCATAGAGATGCAATTAACAATTCAATGTGTACTATTCCAAAATATTAAGTCTTGTGATAAAATAAACCGCTATTAAGGTATTGATTACTCTTATAACTTTATGACTTAGTTTACTTGTTTGAGTATTTGTCATTTTTCAAACGACTTTTATAGGTAGAAGGAATACGTACAAGAACTTCTATTTATATAGAAGTAAAAAATCATTTAATTTTTCACTTGTCCCATGACTTTTATGGGCAGAAAGAATACATACAAGATCTTCTATTTGTATAGAAGTACAAAATCAAATACTAAAGCTTGTTGTAAACCTAAACAACATATCAAGGCTCATTAGTGGAAAACAGCAGTTCCATCAGGATGAATTCATTACCTGCACAAGGTATAAAAAGGACCAACTCTTTCGCCTCTGCAGTACTAGGGATTATATGCTCTACCATAATATATTAACTAATAAAAAGTGGAGGTGCAAATCCACTACATGTTATGCTGAGTAATGTGCATATATGTGTTTATAAAAGATAAACTGTGATCCTGATGAAGAAAGGGCAAGTTACAAAACTTGCAGAGGGTGTACAAGAGATCCAAGATGCATAATCAACCTCTTGTTTCTGCTTTGGTTACTATAAGTGTCACTTTAGAGACTGTCAGTGCCGCACCTATATTTATTATATATAAAATGCATAGCCTTAATCTCCTCATCATCACTCTGGCTTAATGATTATGCAGATTGGAAGTTTCATCTTTCAGACTTTATGTCGACTATACGAAAAATCTAGACTGCATACATGATCTTGTTTTTTATTACTGGCCAGAGCTTAATCACCACTTTTAATTGGAATTTGGATGCACATGCCATCTTCCATCATGTTTTACACAAATCCCGACAGTGCTGGCGATAGCATCTGCAGAGGCTCTGGGCGTGGAGGTGGTGGACAACAAGGCTCTCTAACTAGTTGTTGTTTGTTTAGGTTTTGTTGTGGCCATGCATTTAAAGTTCTTATCAAAGGTGCTTGTTGTTGTATGATGGGTGATGATTAGATTTAAAAATTTGTGTTTAGAATTAAGGTTTTGGAGAAGAGAAAGAAAAATATTTAAAATTAATGAGAGAAGTAAAGGATAATAGAGGATATATTTATATGTATATTCTTTTTCTATCTAAAAAATTCTCTAACAATAATGCTACAAATCGTTTACGTAAGCATATTTATATTTGTAAAATATGTGCATATAAAGCATATTTTGTAACACCCAACATTGTTTTTGTTTTTATTTTTTTAATATAGTTATTTATTAATTTATTTTATTTTAATTTAATGAAAAAAAGGGTAAAAATTTATTAAGAATTAAATTGAAAATAATTTTGGGAAAAAAGGGTGAAAATTTAGGTTCTGGTAGTATTTTTGAAAGAAAAATCAGAAACTGTAGGTCAAAACACAATTTAAAAAAATTACGCCACGTCAGACGCCCGGTCCGCAACCCCGACCAACCAGGACGCGCCAAGTGGCAGAGGCGCTGACGCAGGAGGCCATGATGGGGAGAGCCACGTGGGTGGTCCGCGTGCGCGCGATCGAACGGCTGAGGTCCATTCCTGCGTGCATGGACGACCCAGATTGAATCGTGATGAACGGTCCAGATTCACTTCTTATTTAATCGCAATCGGACAGTCCAGATCAAAAGCGATGGATGACCTAGATCAAAAGCGAATAGGTAAAATAACTCCATCTGCATCCAAACCCTAACCCTAGCCGCCAGAACCTCTCACCGGAGAAGACAGCCCAACCCCTGGGGAGCCGACCGCCGCCACCCGCCGCTGCACAGGAACCTTTTTCGACCGCCAAAAAAGGTACAAATTTCTCCTTTTGTACGAAATTCAATTTTAAACCCACCAATGGTCAAATTAGAGTGAAAGAACTGGCCAATTGGCCAGAAAATACCGCCGAAACCCGGCAGTGCTGCCGCGGAGAATTTTACAAACTACCTGCAATGAGGCCCTTCTCGATTTTCATTTCGTGTAATTTTTTCACTGTTGTGATCACCGTTTTATGCTCTTCAGGTTGACCAAAGCGTAACACCCAACCGTACCATGAGCCGGAGGAGCCGCCACACCGGAGAGCCCCGCCACCGGTGAGTTTCAGTTTTTCGTATTTTTTTGACCCACTGAGGCCCTTTAGCGTGATTGATCGCAGGAATCGATGTGGAATCGATCGAATTCGGCCAAAAATTGCTGAAAATGGTCAACCCGAGGTGGACTGTCGCCGCCAGCGGCAGTACCGTTGCTGGAGCACGGTGGGGCCGCCGTGGCGGATTTATGAAATTGGTCGAGTAGACCCTGGGACTGATTTTTGGGTTTAATTGAGACATTTGTAGGTACTATAAGTACATTTCAGTTCCTGAAGAAAAATTCAGGGAACTCAAGGATCGCCCGTAGGCGCAGTAACCATTTAGCTTTTCGGCGTCAAATCAAGTAAGGACCCCTCACCCTATTTCCTATTATGGATTTGAAGTTTGAATAAATAATAATACGGTCTTTTGTAGAAATTAAATAGATGTGCATAATTAATTATGGATTGCGAATGGAGCCCAAATTGGATATTGTTTTCTATTGATTTCTGTTGATTTATTTTACAGTGTAAAAACATGATGGTATCTGGTTTATCTATTTTCTAGTTTAAATGCATGTATTACTACCTTACCTGACCACTGTTTGATTTTGAGATTTAAGATTTGAATGCATTACCGGATGTATGTTTATTTGTTTATGTGATTATGTTTGATTTGGTAACGGAAACTAAGGAAAAACAGGAAAGGGGTGTGATCTAATAAACAGATAAGATAATAGCCTCACTAGATATCCTGGGAGATGGTGGACAGACCGGGTTCATAGGGAACCCTATCATGAACGTTGTCTCATACCGGACGGGGTATGGGGGCGGCCGCTTCACTCTCATACCGGACAGGGTATTGAGGTTTAATGTCTTGGTGCTCATACCAGACAGGGTATGAGGTCGACTATGTAATTAAGATTGTTAAGAGAAAGGGTTCACGTGTAGCAGGAATAACCCTATGCATCCCCATGGATACTAGTAGACTGGTGAAACGAGAAACGGTTATGATTTAGTTTATTATTAATAAATATGAATTTATGATATGTTCTATGTTGTTGATCGTGCATGAAGTTGTGATCTGTATGATATTATTACGTCTATAATTTATTTTCATAAATTCTTCAATGGTAAGTAAAAGAGTAAATGGTTTTATTTTTAATAAATATATTGGTTTAAATTTAATGCTCCATTGGTTGTTTTTTATTTTCTACTAACTTTTGCTTCTATGCAGGTGATATAGTGTGATGTCCTTATTGAACTAGTGTATCTCACCTCTTATTTAACTATTTCAGATCAAGAGGATCTGGTTCCCAGCCCGATCCGCAAGAAGATTGCGAGTAGATTCTAGATAATTTATATTTTCCTTTACTTTTCTTATTTCTCGTGTTTCTTTCAGAGAATTTATTCTGTGATGTTTGTTTAGTACTTTTAAGTTATTATGTAAGGGATGTAAACCTTAACCTTTTATTTCACTTCCGCACTTAAATTATTATATATTTTCTTTTGGATTTCTGGGGTCGTTACAGTTGGTATCAGAGTCGTGCTCCTCAGACCTGTCCCTTACACAATAATACTTAGAGAAACACCAATCCAATGAATTATCACTCAACCCTTCCTTGTGAAATACAAGTACAGAGAGATGAGGAGAGCCCACTAAACCGAGTAGCCCGGGATGGTTCACTTAGGGAAGATGTTGACAGGATATTTGAGATACTAGAGAGACTCATTGCTGCCCAGCAGGGCCGAGAGGAGAGAAGGGAGCTACTTGACCTCCCTCACTGCCATAGATTGAGCCACCACTGCAGCGAGAGGATCTTGAGCCATCCCGATACGACCCTGCTCCTCCACAGTACCACCCGGCACCACTGTAGTATGATCTGGTGCCCCAGCCACAGTACCGCCCGGCACCGCCACAATATAATCTGATGCCCCCACTGTATCAGTAAATACCACCACAGGACCCCCCAGTCTATCCTCAGCCTGGCCCAGTCCCTTTTCCACGGGACCCAGTTCCTCCCACGATTGACTCGGGCTACATAGAGAGGTACAAGAGACTAAACCCATCTATTTTTGCAGGGGGATCCTCTTTTAAAGATGTCAAGTACTGGTTGGCAGAGACAGAGAAGGCTTTTAAGACCCTAGGGGTGAATTCTGAGCAGAAGGTCACCCTTGCTATCTACATGCTAGTGGGAGAAGCAAACCGCTGGTGGGAACTCAAACAGACCACCCTGCCTGTTCTAGTTACTTGGGAATAGTTCCTAGCAGCCTTTCATGCAGAGTACCTCCCAGAACATCTCCGACATCTGAAGGAGATGGAGTCTGTCCAGTTGGTCTAGGAGAACATGACTGTATCAGAATATGCTCGTAAGTTCCTGAAGTTGGGCCGATACTCCCCTAAGACATTGTTGGATGAAGGCAGGAAGGCTAAGAGGTTCCAGTGGGGCCTCCACCTAGAGATCAGGCAACATTTGATCGTACTGGAGCTCAGGACTTACTCGGTTGTTCTGGCCAAGGCACAGCTAGTGGAGAAGAGCTTCCACACCCTCTCTCAGGCAACAGGGAACCTCAGACCCTCAGTTCCACCCCACAGACCAGCACCTACTGTGTCTGTCCAACAGAACAAGAGGCTCAGGCCGGTGATCCAGGCTCCCCCTCGGGCTCCAATGGTAGGACATGGTAGGATCTGTCAGCATTGCAGTGGGATAATGGGACCGGCCCTACTACCATCTTAACAACACCTGTCGCATATGTGGTAGTGCCCAACATTATGCGAGAGAGTGCCTAAGGAACCAGAATAAGTGCAAATCTCCTATCCAGGGCAGGACTTACAACCTTACCCAGCAGAATGCTGAAGCCAACCTGGACGTGGTACAGGGTATGTACATTATTTGTAACTATCTTGTTCATATTTTGATTGACACTGGTGCATCGCATTCATTTGTTTCACCTGTTTTTGCATCAAAATTTAATGTATTACCTGATAAACTTAATTCTATGTTGTTTGTGTCTACTGCTGGGAGTATGACACTATTGGGAGAAGTTGTCTACAGGGCTTGTGTCGTAGAGATAGTAGATAGAAAATTAAGTGTGGACCTAATAGAATTAGACACGGGGAATTTTGATGCAATTTTAGGAATGAATTGGCTAGCGGCGTATCACGCCACCGTAGATTGTTTTAGAAAGAAAGTTGTATTAAATCCTCCTAATGGGTAGTCGTTTACCAATTAATAAAATCATTTAGTACTTATTCCTTGATGACAAATTTTCTTATTCGTCGAGTATTTTAACCCTACTATTTTCTTTAACTAAGCAAACCCAAGAAAGAGAATGATGTTCAAGAGATTCCGGTAGTCCGAGACTTTCTAGATATGTTTTCGGATGAACTACCCGGACTCCAGTGGACAGGGAAGTCAAATTCACCATAGACCTACAGCCAGACACCCAACCTATTTCAGTTGCTCCTTACAGCATGAGCCGCGTTGAGATGGAGGAACTGAGAAAACAGATCACTAAATTGCAGGACAGTGGTTTTATCATATATAGTGTGTCCCCTTGGGGTGTCAGGGTCACTTTTACCATAAAGGGAGATGGAACGTTGAGGCTATGTATTGATTATAGAGGATTGAACAGAGTCACAATCAAGAACAAGTATCCTCTTCCCAGGATTGATGACCTCTTCGATAAGTTGCAAGGTGCGCAGATCTTCTTCAAAATAGACCTACGTTCAGGTTACCATCAAGTAAAAATCAGGACAGAAGACATCCCCATGACAGCTTTTCGAACCAGGTACAGACAGAAGACATCCCTAAGAATGTCAAGTTTGAGTGGAATGAGGACTGTGAAAGAAGTTTTTCAGAACTAAAGAAGTGGCTGACTACTGCACCTATGCTGGCCTTACCGAGTGGATCAGGGGGATATACAGTTTACAGTGATGCCTCCTATCTAGGCCTGGGTTGTGTTTTAATGCAGCATGGGAAGGTCATAGCCTATGGGTCCAGACAGTTAAAAAGTCATGAGAAAAACTATCCCACCCATGACTTAGAGCTTGCTGCAATCATACATGCCTTGAAGACTTGACACCATTATTTATATGGAGAGACCTTTCAGATCTATACCGATCACAAGAGTTTGAAACACATATTCACTCAAAAAGATCTCAACATGCGTCAGAGAAGGTGGATAGAACTTTTTAAGGACTATGATTGTGACATCTTGTATCATCCAGGGAAGGGCAATGTGGTAGCTGATGCACTCAGCAGAAAAAGTGTTGGTACATTAACCCATTTGATGGTTTCAGAATGCAGGTAGATTGGGGCCATACAACAGGTTCGACTTTAGGACTTGAGGAGGGTCACGTGTTTGGGTCATCTAGAGTTAGTTCAGAGAATAAGAGAAGCTCAGTCCGCTGATTCCACCCTAGTAGCCCTAAAGAAAGATGCAGAACAGGGAGTTAGCTTAGAATTCCGAGTCTCCACTGATGGGTTACTCAGGTTCCAGGACAAGGTGTGTGTTCTAGGTGACAGTGAGTTAAAGAGAAGCCATCATGATAGAGGCTCATAACTCAAAGTTTTTCATGCATCCCTGAAGCACTAAAATGTACCAAAGTATGTGAGCCCGATTTTGGTGGAATAGGATAAAAAGAGATATAGCTGACTTTGTCTCTAAGTGTTTGGTATGTCAGCAGGTCAAGGTAGAGCATCAGCACCCAGGCGGGCTACTTCAGCCATTACCGATCCCAAAATGGACGTGGAAATATATCACCATGGACTTCGTGACAGGATTACCTAAGGCACGCTCAGGACATGATGCCATCTGGGTAATTGTCGACCAGCTTACCAAGTCTTCCCACTTCTTGGCCATTAGGACGACTGATCCCTTGGACAAGTTGGTAAAAATGTATATCCAGGAAATAGTCAGATTGCATGGAGTGCCAGTGACAGTGGTGTCTGACAGGGACCCCGGGTTCACTTTTTAGTTTTGGAGTAGCTTTTAGCAAGCAATGGGAACGAAGTTGTCCCTCAGTACTGCATTCCACCCTCAAACTAATGGATAGTCAGAAAGGACAATCCGTATACTTAAGGATATGCTTCAAGCTTGTGTCCTTGACTCCAGTGGCCATTGAGATGACCATCTACCCCTAATAGAGTTCGCCTACAACAACAGCTACCAAGTGAGTATTGACATGGCTCCGTATGAGGTGTGATATGGGCGCCAATGCAGATCACCGATTTGTTGGGAAGAAGTGGACGATAGAAAACTGTTTGGCCCAGATCTGATAAAGAAGACTACATCCAAAATAATTAAGATCAGGAAGAACATTCAGACAGCTCAGAGCAGACAGAAGAGTTATGCGGACACCCAGAGGAGAGATTTAGAATTTTAGGAAGGCGACCAGGTGTTCCTTAAGGTCACTCATTTTAAGGAAATCAGTAGGTTCGGCAGGAGGGGAAAACTAAACCCCCGATTTATTGGACCATTTGAAGTTTTAGACAGGATTGGTACCGCCGCCTATAGACTAGCACTGCCTCTAGAACTTTCTAAGGTCCACAATGTGTTTCATGTGTCCATGCTACGCAAGTACAACCCGGACCTCTCTCATTTCTTGGCCCACGAGCCTCTTCCACTCCAAGAGGATTTATCGTATGAGGAAGTATCAGTCGACATTGTGGATCGAAAGAGCAGATTACTATGCAATCGGGGGATTTCCTTTGTAGAAGTCGTATGGCAGAACCAGACACAGAGGGAGGCTATATGGGAGCTAAAATCAGACTTTAGAACCTGCTATCCCCCAGCTGTTCGATTGAGAGTGAGAGACAAATTTGAGGGATCAAATTTATTTTAAGGGGGGAGGGAGAGTTGTAACACCCAACATTGTTTTTGTTTTTATTTTTATTTTTTTAATATAGTTATTTATTTATTTAATTTATTTTAATTTAATAAAAAATGGGGTAAAAATTTGTTAAGGATTAAATTGAAAATAATTTTGGACAAAAGGGGTGAAAATTTAGGTTCTAATGGTATTTTTAAAAGAAAAATCAGAAATTGATGGTCAAAATATAATTTAAAAAAATTATGCCACGTTATACGCTCGGTAAGCAGCCCCGGTCAACTTGGACGCGCCAAGTGGCAGAGGCGCTGACGCAGAAGGCCACACGGGGGGGAGCCATGTGGGCGATCCGCGTGCGTGCGATCGAACGGCTGAGGTCCGTTCTTGCGCGCACGGATGGCCAATATTGAATTGCACACAGACGGTCCAGATTGAATAGTGATGAACGGTCCAGATTCACTCCCTATTTAATTGCGATCAGACGGTGCATATCAAAAGTGATGGACGGCCCAAATCAAAAGCAAATGGGTATAAATAACCCCATTTGCACCAAAACCCTAACCCTAGCTGCCAGAACCCCTCGTCGGAGAAGACAGCCCAACCGCCAGGGAGCCGACTACCGCCACCCGCCGCCACATCGGAACTTTTTCCGACCGCCAAAAAAGGTAAATTTTTTTTTTGCACGAAATTCAATTTTAAACCCACCAATGACCAAATCTGAGTAAAAGAACTGGCCAATTAGCCAGAAAATGCCGTCGAAGCCCGGCGGTGCCGCCACGGGAAATTTCACAAACAGCTTCCGATGAGGCCCTTCCCGATTTCTGTTTCGTGCAATTTTTCTACCGTTGTGATCACTGTTTTCCTCTCTACAGGTTGACCGAAGCAAAACACCTAACTGCACCGTAAGCCAGAGGAGCCGCCCCACTGGAGAGCCCTGTCATCGGTGAGTTCCAGTTTTTAATATTTTTTCGGCCCATCAAGGCCCTTTAGCGTGTGTGCTCACAAGAATTGATGTGGAATCAACCGAATTCCATCGAAAATGGCCGAAAATAGTCGACCCGAGGCAGACTGCCGACTTAGGCTGCAGTGTTGTCACCGAAGCACGGCGGGTCCACCGTGTCAGATTTTTGAAATTGGCTGAGTAGGCCCTGGGAATAATTTTGGGGTTTAATTGGGACATTTGTAGGTACCATAAGCACGTTTTAGTTCCCAAAGAAAAATTCAAGGAACCTAGGGACCACCCGTAGGCGCAGTAATCATTTAGCTTTTCGGCATCAAATCAAGTAAGGACCCCTCACTCTATTTCCTATCATGAATTTAAAGTTTGAATAAATAATAATACAGTCTTTTGTACAAATTAAATAGATGTGCATAATTAATTACGGATTACGAATGGAGCCCGAATCGGACAATGTTCTCTGTTGATTTTTGTTGATTTATCTTACAGTGTAAAAACATGATGGTATCTAGTTTATCTATTTTATAGTTTAAATGCATGTATTACTGCCTTACCTGACCACTATTTGATTTTGGGATTTAAGATATGATTGCATTACTATATGCATGTTTATTTGTTTATGTGATTATGTTTGATTTGGTAATAGAGACTAAGGAAAAATAAGAAAGGGGTGTGATCTAATAAACAGATGAGATGACAACCTCACTAGATATCCTGGGAGATGGTGGACGGACCGGGTTCATAGGGAACCCTATCGTGAACATTGTCTCATACCGGACAGGGTATGGGGACGACCGCTTTACCCTCATACCAAACTGGATATTGAGGTTTAATGTCTTGGTACTCATACTAGACGGGGTATGGGGTCGGTTATGTAATTAAGATTGTTAAGGAAAATAGTTCACGTGTAGCGGGGACACCCCTATGCATCCCCATGGATACTAGTAGGCTGGTGAAACAAGAAACAGTTATGATTTAATTTATTGTTAATAAATGTGAATTTACGATATGTTCTATGTTGTTGATTGTGCATGAAGTTATGATCTGTATAATATTATTGCTTCTATAATTTGTTTTCATAAATTCTCTAATGGTAAGTAAAAGGGTAAATGATTTTATTTTGAATAAATGTATTGGTTTAAATTTAGTGCTCCATTGGTTGTTTTTTATTTTCTACCAATCTTTGCTTCTGTGCCGGTGATCTAGTGTGATGTCCTTATTGGACTAGTGTCTCTCACCCCTTATTTAACCATTTCAGATCAAGAGGACCTGGTTCCCGAGCCTGATCTGCAAGAAGATTGCGAGTAGATGCTAGATACTTTATATTTTCCTTTACTTTTCTCATTTCTCGTGTTTCTTTCAGAGAATTCATTTTGTGATTTTTTTTAGTACTTTTAAGCTATTGTATAAGGGATGTAAATCTTAACCTTTTATTTCGCTTCCGCACTTAAATTATTATATATTTACTTTTGGATTTCCGGTGTCATTACATATTTTAAATAAGTCTTAGGTATCCTTGAATTTATTTTTTAATTTATCATAATCCTATTATTTAAGTAAAGTTTACTAAAATCCCTAAATAGAATAAAGAATCTGATTTAATAGAAACTAGTGAAGTGATGCTTTCTCTTAAATATATGTAGATATTTTTCATTAGAAGTAATGGTTTATTAAAGAATTGGATACTTTTCCTAATACTCAAAATTCATGCATTCTAGAAAAATTAGATAAATTATTTTTGAGAGATAAAATATAAAATTATTAAATAGAGTGGTAATAAGCCACCACCAAAGAATGGCACTTACTTAAAGATTGTCTTAGGCTAAAAATTTAGTGTATCCTATATAAATGGTAAAACGATCAGAAGAAATTTTTACAAAGTTCTTTTAAAGTGACTATAAAGTCTTAACTATCACTAAAGCCTATCTTTGTTATATAACATCTTATCACTCTTAAAAAAAAAAATTTCTTTTTGTGGGATGACAAATATTGAAGTAATATATTTAATTAGTAATTCAGTCTAATATGCTTAAACTAAGCCTATTGAATTCATTTATTATAGTTCATTAAAAAAAAAGTAAATAGAATATTATATAACAAATTTAAATCAACAGATGATCAGTATTGTTGGAAGGCTCATAAATAGATAGTTGAGCTTGTTTTGATGCTCTCGAAGAATAGAAAAGCTTGCAATAATAATATGCAACATTACAATAAATTTTAAGAGCATTTTTCTTAGGAGTTACTAGAACCAAATTCCCAAGTTGATTGTTTTCCTCAGAAAAAAACTTCACCAACTCTATTTCATGCTCCTCAAACTTGTAACTTGATATCTTATTAACAAGATCGGGAACCAACATATCAAATTTATTCTTCTAGTGAAGCTCCCAGTGAGATGTGTGAAGCAAATTAAAGCCATTCTGCTATAATAATAATTTTAATTTTATCCATATAGTAGTTATTTATCATAAAGAAAACTATCCAAGAAAAAAATATCTACAACAAAATTAATGGAAAAGGATTTTGGTATGGATGTCACAAGTGAAGCCTTACTGAGTGGGAATGAGTGCTACATTGTCTTGGATCCCATAAGATTTTGCTGGTGCAGATCTTCTCCAAAGCATCCACCTTTAAACCTTGTGACCTGAGATTTAGAATGTGGAAAATACTAACATCGAACATTTAGATTTTATATTTGTGCTTGAAGATTAAGAAGAATGGAAAGAAACTTTTTTTTTCTTTCTTCGAATAAATAGAGCTTAAGTGCATACCCTTGAGTTTAATCTATAATAAATAACTTGAGAGGCTATGTAGGCTTTAGAAAACTAACTTTTCTTTATACTTCTTTGTTGCACTAGTTAAAAAGACTAAGTTTAATTAAAGATTAATTGAATTATGATGGGATGATAAATGACATTGATTGATTATTTTATATAGGCCGTACAAATTGTAGATTTTATTATTCTATAACTTAGAAAATCTTTGAAATTAAATAAAACATTTACGGTTATTTGGAAAGTGGTTTTATTTTTTAAAATTTTGAACTTAAATGAATAATCAATCACTATTTGAGATGTGATTTTATTATATTTATATGATTTCTTACTTAATCTATATAAAATAATTAAAAAAATGATTTAATTAATGTTATGGTCGCCAACTGTGTTAAAATTAACTTTTGAATTTTAATCCATGCACTAAAAAACTTATTCGTCTTATATTTTTTTAAAAGTTAAAAAAGACAATTTTATTGAGATAATGATAGAATTTTATCACCACACATAAGGTAAAAAGTCATGTTACACAAAATCATCGAACATACTTTATAATAATGTGATTAGTTATTTTAATACTTTATCTATACTTTAAATTATGTATTTATATACCAATATATAAAGATTGCTTAGTAATTAACCTTAAAAACTTGATCGAATTATTAATAAAAATTTTGAAGTACCCTATAACATCCTACTCAAGGTATAATATAATATAAAATTATAAGTCGATAACCATAACAATGTAAAATACGTAGAGAAAGTAACTAACTTTTCACGATATTTCTTTTTTGCATCAATCAAGTGGATTAACTGATTATTGAAGAACAATTATAATGTGATAAGAGAACAAATGTGTAGGTTGATAATTTTGTGTAGGCTGTGAAAAATGTAAGTCTTATTTTATACTATAACTTATGAAATCTTTGAACTCAAATAAAGAATCATAAAATATTTAAAGCAAACAAAGAATTGTAGCTATTTAAAATATTTTTTCTTAAATAAAGAATCCATGGCTATTCTAGACTTAATATTATTGTACTTGTCAGATATTTTACTTAATTTATATAAAATTCTTATGAAGATTGATTTTGTTAGTTCTATAACTGCCATTATAGTATAAATGAGTCACTTCAAATAAAATTTACTTTTAAATTTAATCTTTGTGCGGAAGAACTAATTAGCCATTTACTTTGAAAAGTAGGAAATAATTTTATTGAGATAATTTTGAAAATTTATATGGTTTTCCAACATTTTTTTCAATTTTTAGAAGATGAGTTTTATGGTAATTCAAAATTTTGAATGAAAATGGTGAGTGCTATTAGAACAATGAAGCTCAAAAGGAAAAGTGAAGGAAAATGAGATAGATGGAAATAGCTTTGAATATTTTTTACTAATTATTTTTTAAATGCGTGATTTTTATCTTTAGAAGACCAATTTAATGATAACGGTTAACCAAATCACCCTCGTCATATCTCTTACCATACTATACATAAATATGTATGTATAGTTATTACTTTATTAAAATTATATAAGTAAGTGTTAACTGCTTCAAAATATAAATAAATTTGTCAATAATAGAAGTACAACATCATATATTTTGGTAAAAATTTTAGAAACAAAACTTATAAGATCACAATCACTTAATAATTTTTTATTTTAAATTAGTGATTTAAGAATAAAAAATACATAACAAAAATTAGCTAATTTTAAATTTAAAGGTAAAAATGTTTCACATTTTTTATGTACACATGTGATATAAAAAAGTATGTGGTAAAGTTGACTTTATTTTTTTGATTTTGATATAATACTATTATATAAGAGAACTTCATCAAAATTCTTACAAGATATCAAGATTCTTATTGGATAGAAATTTGTGATAAGCAACTGGATTTTTTTGTCTTCAAATGCATTTGTTATTTTCTGAGAAACAATAGTTTATTAAATAATTAGATATTTTTTCTAATATTCAAAAGTCTTGACTTCATGAAAAATGTGATCATTAATTTTATTTTTGCGAGGTATGAATGTTTGATCAACATGCTAAATTTTTTATTTCATCCTTAAATTCTCTTTGTTTGTTTTCATTGATTGCGTGATTTTTCTAAATTAATGTGATACATTTGTTTGTTTCTTTTGAAAAATTTAGTATACTTTTCAATAATGTGATTAGTTATTTTCATACAATATTTTAGTTTAAATCATATATTTATATACCAATATATAAAAATAGATCAAAATTTAATATCGAAAATATGATCTAATTGTTAATGAAAATTCTAAAATACCTTTTAATATCCTACACAGTGTAATATAAAAAATATAAGTCGAAAATGATAACATTTTAAACTGTAAACTAATGGTTTATGTGATCACAACATTTAACATCTTTTGAGCCTTTTAAATGATTGTATACAAACTTTACTTTATAATATTAACTTGTTGCTAATCTTGTAAGTTTAATGAATGTAATACATTTGTAAGTTTTTTGAGTTAGTTTTAACTTATTATAGACCTCCTATGGAATTTTAAAAGATAATTATATATTAAAAAAATTATTTCACCACATAGTTTATTAGAGCTTAAAAATGAAAAATTTATCCTCCTTGGAAGCTTTTCTATTCAAGTAATCAATTTGTTCTCTCTTCCTTTTAGCTCAGAGTCCATTTTTTTTCCTCGCATTATCTTATCTCTTCATTTTCACCTCAATTTTTAGCCTTAAAACTAATTTTTAGCATTAAAATTTTTCTCACTTTATGTATAAATGGATGTGTATATATATATATATCTAAAAGATGGAATTATCAATTAATATTAAGTAGGGGGGATTGGTGGCATAAAAATGCAATTAGCAATTCAATGTGTACTATTACAAAACATCAAGTCTTGTGATAAGACAATCTACTATTAAGAAGCTAATTACTTTTATAATTTTGTGACTTAGTTTATTGGTTTCAGTATCTGTCATTTGTCACACGACTTTTATAGGTAGAAGGAATATGCACAAGATCTCCTATTTGTATAAAAGTAAAAAATTATTCAATTTTTCATTTGGTCCATGACATTTATGGGCAGAAGGAATACCTACAAGATCTTCAATTTGTATAGAAGTACAAAATCAAATACTACAAGCTTGCTGTAAACCTAGACAACATATTAAGGCTCATTAGTGGAAAATAGTAGTTCCATCAAGGCGAGTTCATTACCTACACAAGGTGTAAAAAGGACCGACGCTTTTGCCTCTGCACTACTAGGGATTACAAGCTCTATCATGACACTTTAGCTAATAAATGGTGGAGATGCCCCGATTGACCTTATGAGAGGTAAATCTTTATCATTATTTTGGTTGTATATACATATATTCATGTGCAAATCCGCTACACATTATGCTAAGTAATGTATATATATGTGGTTCTAAAAGATAAATTGTGATGTTGATGAAGAAGGGCGAGTCATAAAATTTGCAGAGGGTGTACAAGAGATCTGAAATGCAGAATGCACCTCTTGTGTGTCCATTGATCGCTACAAGGTGTCATTTTAGGGACTGTGAGTGCCACACTTGCATTTATTTTGTGCAGAATGTACAACCATAATCTCCCCTAATCATCACTCTGGCTTAATCATTACACAAATTGGAAGTTTTATCTTTCAAATTTTATGTCTACTATACATAAAATCTAGACTGCATAATCATTTTTCCATTAACAGCTTGAGCTTGATCACCACTTTCAATTGTAATCTAGATGCATGTGTTATCTTCCACCGCATAGTACATAAACCACTATAGTGCTTGCGGCAACATCTGAAGAGGCTCTAGGCGTGGAGACAGTGGACGATAAGGCTCTCTAACTAGTCATTGTTTGTTCAAGTTCTGTTGTGGCCGTGCATTGGATGCTCTTATCAAAAGTGCTTGTAGCTGTATGATTGTTGATTATTAGACTTGAAAATTTGTGTTTGGAATTTTGTTTTTAGAGAGGAGAAAGAAAACTCTTTAGAATTAATGAAAGAATACTAAAGGACAATAAAGGATATATATATGTATAAATATAAATATATGTGAATATATGTATATTCTTTTTGTATCTCAAAAATTCTCTAACAATAATGCTACATAATATTTAAGTAGGCATATTTATATTTGTAAAATATGTACATATAAAGTATATTCAAAAGAAGTGTGAGACATTCTTGAATTTATTTTTTAATTTATCATAATCTAATTATTTAAGAGAATATTACTAAAATTCCTAAATGAAATAAAGTATTTATATGTTATTGGCTTTCTTTTAAATATACATAGATATTATTTCTAGAAAAATAATAGTTTATTAAAGAATTGGATGTTTTTCCTAATACTCAAAATTCTTGGGTTCTAAAAAAATGAGATTATTAATTTTTTTTTTAGATATAAAAGATTAAATTGTTAAATGGATTGGTAGTAAGCCACCACCAAAGAATAGTGCATGGTTAAAGACCGTCCTAGCCTAAAAATTTAGTGTATCTTATATAAATGGTAAAACAAGTAAAAGAAATTTTTTCAAAATTTCTATTGAAGTGGCTATAAAGTATTATCTATCACTAAGAACTATCTCTGTTATATAACATCTTATCACTCTTTAAAAAAATATCTTTCTTTTGATGGGATGACTAATATTGAAGTAATATATCTTATTAGTAATTCAATCTAATATGCTTAAAGTAAGCGTATTGGATTCATTTATCATAGTTCGTTAAAAAATAATAAATGGACAATTATATGTTAAATTTAAATCAACAGATGATGAGTATTTTTGGAAGGCTCATAAATAGATATTATAGCTTGTCTCGATGCTCTCAAGGAATAAAAAAACTTGCAATAATTATATACAACATTACTATTATTTTTAAAAGTATTTTTCTTAGGAGTTACAAGAACCAAATTCCAAAATTGATTGTTTTCTTCAAATATAACTTCACCACCTCTATTTTATGCTAATCAAACTTGTAATATGATATTTTGTTAAACTTAATCTTGTATGAATCAGGAACCAATATATCAAGTTTGTTCTTCTAGTGAAGCTCCTAGTGAGATGTGTGAAGGAAATTGAAATAGTTCGACTGCAACAATAATTTTAATTTTATCCATATAATTACTAATTTCTAATAAAGAAAACCATCCAAGAAAAACAAGTCCACAATGAAAAAGGATGTTGGTATGGATTGCACAAGGGAAGCCTTACTAAGTGGAAACGAATGCAACATGGTCTTGGGTCCCGTAAGATTTTTTTGGTACAGAACTTTTCCAAAGCTTTCTCCATTAAACCTTATGACCTCATATTTAACTATAAAAAATATTAAAATCAGATATATAGATTTCATATTTGTACCTGAAGATTAAGAAGAATGGAAAAAAACTTTTTTTTTTTTCTTCGAATGAATGGAGGTTAAATGCGTATCCTTAACTTTAATCTATAATATATAAGTTGAGAGGTTATGTAGGATTTGGAAAACCAACTTTTTGTATCAGTCAAGAAGATTAAGTCTAATTTAAGAACAATTAAATTATGATAGTAGAATAAATGACATAGAGTTGAGTATTTTATATTGGACATGAAAAATATATATTTTATTATACTATAACTTATAAAATCTTTGAACTTAAATATATAATATATGGATATTTGGAAAGTGATTTCATTTTTTGAAATCTTTAACTTAAATGAACAATCCATCGCTAATTGAGAGTTTATTATATTTATGTGATATTTTATTTAATATATATAAAATAATTGAAAACATTGATTTGATTAATTCTATGGTTGCTAACTATATTAAAATTAACTTTTGAATTTTAATTCATGCACTAAAAGAACTTATTTGTTATTTATTTTTTTAAAAGTTAAAAAAGATAATTTTATTAA
Organism: Carica papaya; assembly: GCF_054855325.1. Taxonomy (NCBI): domain Eukaryota; kingdom Viridiplantae; phylum Streptophyta; class Magnoliopsida; order Brassicales; family Caricaceae; genus Carica; species Carica papaya. Next base: position 29,811,071 of record NC_142311.1, read on the forward strand.
GATAATGATAGAAGTTTGTCACCACGTATAAGGTAAAAAGTCATGTTACACAAAAATATCAAGTGTATTGAAGAAAAGCCATATTAATAATATATCTCTACTTTAAGTCATGTATTTATATACCAATATATAAAATTGGTTAGTGATTAACCTTAAAAACAAGATCTAATTGTTAATAAAAATTTTGAAATACCCTTTAACATCCTACACAAAGTATAAGGTAATATAAAAATATAAGCTGATAATGATAATAGTATAAAATACATAGAGAACGTAATCAACTTTTCACGATACTTCTTTTTTGCATCACTAAAGAGGACTAACTAATTATTGAAGAAAAATTATAATGTGAGAAGAAAAATAAATGTATAGGGTTGATAATTTTGTGCAGACTATAAAAAACATAAGTCTTATTTTATACTATAACTTATGAAATCTTTAATGTAACACCCCAAAACTATTTTTATTTTTGTATTGGAATTTTTTTTTGGATTTTATTTTATTTTTTAATAGTTAATTTATTTTGTAATAATTATATGTTTAATTTAATTTAATTTAATTTAAGAGAAATAAAAATAATAATAATGATAAATTTGGGTAAAATTATTTTTGGGAATTAATTGAAAATGATTTTGGAAAAAAGGGGTGAAATTTTGGATTATGTGGGTATTTTTGAAAAGAAAATTAAAAATCGGGGGTCAAAATGCAATTTAGAAAGGATACACCACGTTAGCAGCCACGTCAGCAGCCCCAGCAAACCAGGACACGCCGCGTGGCAAGAACACTGACGCGGGAAGCCACGCAGGACGGGGCCATGTGAGCGATCCGCGTGCGCGCGATCGGACGGTCCAGATCCATTCCCACGCGCACGGACGACCTAGATCAAAAGCGCACACGGACGGCCCAGATCTCACGCGTGCGGATGGCACAGATCGAATCACGCACGGACGACCCAGATTTATTCCCATATTAATCGCGATCGGACTGTCCAGATTAAATCGTGATGGACGACTGAGATTAAAAGTGAAAGGTTATAAATAACCTCACCTACACCCAACCCTAAACCCTAGCCGCCAATACCCTCGCCGAAGAAGACGACTCAGCCACTAGAAGAACTGGCCGCCGCTACCCGCCGCCGCACCGGAGGATATTCCAATCGCCAAACGAGGTAAAATTTCTCCCATTGGCTCATTTCTCGATGCTGAATCCACCTGTGGTCAAATCGAAGCCAAACCACCAGCCAATCGGCTGAAAAATACTGCCAAAGCCCAGCGGCGCCGTTGCGGCTTCCCTCGATTTTTGCCTCTGATGAGGCCCTTCCCGGTTCCCGTTTGATGCAATTTTTACACCACTGTGATCACCATCCTTTTCTCTACAGGTTGATCGAAGTAAAACATCGAATCGCAACTCGCGCCGGAGAAGCCGCCGCACCCGAGAGCTCTGCCGCCGGTAGGTCTCGGTTTTTCATGATTTTTTGGCCCACCGAGGGCCTTAGGATTGTTTTATTGCAGGAACCAATGCAAGTTTGGCCGAAAACGGCCGAAAATGGCCAACTTGAGGTGGATCGCCACCGCGGGAGATGGCACCGTCGCCGAAGTACGGCAAAACTGCCGTGCTGGAGTACTGAAAATGGTCGAGTAGGCCTTCGGACTGTTTTTGAGTTTTTTCGGGACATGTGTAGGTACCGGAAGTGTATTTTGGTTCCCGGGGAAAGAAATTCAGGGAATCTAGGGACAGCCCGTAGGCGCAGTGAGAACCTGATTTCAGACTCCGAAATAAGTAAGGATTTCTCACCCTATTTTCTATCACGGTATTAAAGCTCAATAAATGAATAAACGGTACTTCATGAATTGTGTATAATTAATTAAGGTTGCTAATGGAGCCCAAATCTGATGTATTTTTCAATCAGTTGTGGTTGATCTATTTTACAGTTTTAAATGCAGTATGATATTTGATGTGTTTATTCTATGGTTTCGTATGCATGAATCACGATTTCGTTTATTATGGTTTGAATTATTGTGAACCCGTTGTTGTCTTGTTTGGTGTTCATTACTGGTTTACGTGTTTATGTTTGATTGGATAATTGAGACTAAGAAAAATGGAAAAATGTATGTGAATTGATAAATGGATGATGTCGATAGCCTAAGTTGATATCCTGGGAGATGGTGGACGGACCGGGTCTGTAGGGAACCCTACCGGAAATGTGGTCTCTCATATCGGACGGGGTATGGAGACCTTATGTGTTTTGGCGCCCATACCGGAAGGGGTATGGGGACAGCCGGTTTCATCCTCATACCGGACGGGGTATTGAGGTTTATGGTTTTGGCGCCCATACCGGACGGGGTATGGGGACGGCCCTGGAATCAAGTTATTAATGTGAATGGTTCACGTGTAGCAGGGACCCCCTATGGATCCCCATGGATACTAGTAGGCTGATAAAAGAGGAAAATTGTTGTCTGATGATTGAAAAACGAGAGTTTGATATGTGTTATGTTATAAAGTGTGCATGATTTTATGATGTTTATGATGTTATTGTGTTTCATAAGTTGTCTTTCATGAATCTCACCGAGGTAAGTGGACAGTAAAGATTTTTATTATTGATAAATGAGTTTGCTATAAATTATGCTCTATTGGTCGTTTTTGTTTTCTACCAACCTTTACTCCTGTGGCAGTGAGATAGTGTGATGTCTTTACTGGGCTAGTGTAGCTCATTCCTTACTTAACCATTTCAGATCAGGAGGTCTTGGTTCCCGAGCCCGTCCCGCAGGAAGACGGCGAGTAGATGACTAAGGATTTCATAGATTTATTTATAACATTCATTACTAGTGTTTACTTCAGTTAGTTTATTCTTTCATACGTTTAATACGTTTTAATTATTGTGTAAGGGATATTAATCAGAATTTTTATTTCGTTTCCGCACTTAGAATTTTTAATACATATATTTTCTTTAAATTTCCGGGGCCGTTACATTTAAACTCAAATAAAGAATCATAACTATTTAAGGTAAATAGAGAACTATGGTAATTTAAAATTTGATTACTTAAATAAAGAATCGAAGGCTATTTAGGACGTGATTTTATTATACTTATTGGATATTTTACTTAATTTATATAAAATACTTATGAACATTGATTTTATTAGTTTTACGGCTGTCATTATAATACAAAATGTGTAACGATCCTGGAAACTCCAAAGATGATAAGTTATAAATTTAGTGCGAAAGCAAAACAAATAGTTAAGGTTTATATTCCTTACACAATAACTGAAAGTACCAAACAGGGCTTACGAAAATAACCATTCTAAAAGAACAATTAATAACTAAAGATATAAATTTAAAGTAAACAAACTGAACGTCCTACTCGCAACCCTCTTGTGGATCGGGCTTTGGATTTTGGTTCTCCTGATCTGAAATAGTTAATGAAAGAGTGAGCTACACTAGTCTAGTAAGAATGTCACGTTACTCACCGACACATAAATGAAGGTTGGTAGAAATCATAAAAACAACTAATGGAGCTTCTTGATTTAAGTAAATTCGTTTGTTATAAATAAAATTATTTACCACATATTTACTGTAGCGAGATTATCAAAAACAACCTATAGAGTCAATAATATAACACATCATAATTTCATATACGATCAGTGAGAACAACAACTTTCCCTTTTATCAGCCTACTGGTATCCATGGGGGTCCATAGAGATGACCCCACTACGCGTGAACCCTCTTTTGTTTTTTGACATTTTCAATTCCATAATAGGAAATAAAGTGAGGGATTCTTACTCAAATTGATGTCCGAAATACTAAACTTTTGACTGCCCCTATGGGCAATCCCCGGGTTCCCTGAATTTTTCTTCGTGGATTAAAACATGCTTCAAGTACCTATAATATCCCAAAAAAACTCAAAATTCGTGTTAGGAAACCTTTTTGGCCAATTTTAGAATTTTGGCACGGCGGCTCCGTCGTGCTCTAGCGATTGCACCACCGCCCGCGGCGGCAGTTTACCTCGGGTCAACTATTTTTTGCCCTTTTTGGCCAAATTTGGCTAGTTTTGTATCAATCCCTACGAGAAAACACGTTAAGGGGACTTAGTTAGCCAAAAAAAGTCAAAAAATTGAGACTTACCGGCGGTGGGGTTATCTGGTGCAGCGACTTCGCCGGCTCTCTTTCACGATTGGGTGTTTTGTTTTGGTAAACCTGTAGAGAAGGAATTATTGATTACAATGGTGGAGGAATTACATAGAATGGGAATCGGGAAGGACCTCATCAGAGGTGATTTTTGTATTTTTCCGCGGCGGTGGCGCCGGGCTTTGACCCCAGTTTCTGGCCAATCTGCCAGTCCTTTTGCTTTGATTTAGCCATGGGGGTGTTTAAAATTGAATTTCAAGCAAAGAAGAAATTTTTACCTCTTTTGGCAGTCGGAAATGGCTCCAACGTAGCGGCAGCCGCGGTCGGCTTCCTTCCTTGTGTCTGGGTCTTCTTCTCCGATTGGGGGGGGGGGGGTTCCGGCGGCTAGAGTTAGGGTTTGGTGTGAAGAGGGTTATTTATATCCGTCCTCTTTTAATCTGGGTCGTCCATCGCATTTGATCTGGACCGTTCATCGCGATCTGATCTAGACCGTCCAATCGCATTTAAATAAAAAGTGAATCTGGACCGTTCATCGGGTTTAAATCTGACCGTCCGATCGTGTCTGAGAAGGGAACGGATCCAGACCGTCCGTGCACGCAGGAACGAATCTAGACCATCCGATCGCAAACACGCGAATCGCCAGTGTGGCGCGCTCCGATTCGTTAGGGCCGCTGACCGAGCCTACTATGTGGCGCAATTTTTTTTAATTGTGTTTTGACCCCTAATTTTTAATTTTTCCTTCAAAAACCCCTCACAGAACCCAAATTTAACCACTTTTTCCCAAAATTATTTTCAATTTCATCTTCCATTTAATTTTCTTCATTTTTACCTCAAATAAAAATTAAAAAATTATATTTATTAATTAATTTTAACTACAGTTAAAATTAATTAGGGCATTATAACTCTCCCCCCCCCCCCTTAAAGAAATTTGGTGCCTCAAATTTGGCTATCTCTCACTCAATCAAATAGTCGGGGATATTGAGCTCTGAAGTCTGATTCTAGCTCCTATATGGCCTCTCTCGGTGTGTGATTCTGGCATAGGATCTTAACAAAGGGAATTTTTCGGTTGTGGAGTACTCTGCTTTTTCGGTCCAAAATACCGACTGGTACTTCCTCATAGGACAGATCCTCTTGGAGCAAAAAAGGCTCGTGGACCAAGACACGAGAGGGATCCGGTTTGTACTTGCATAGCATGGACACATAAAACACATTATGGACTCTGAAAAGTTCTAGAGGTAGTGCTAGTCTGTAGACGACAGTGCCAATTCGGTCTAAGATTTTAAATGGCCCAATAAACTGGGGGGTTTAGTTTCCCCTTTTGCCAAACCTACTAATTTTCTTAAAAAGAGTGACCTTAAGGAACACTCGATTACCTTTCTCAAATTCCAAATCTCTCCTCCAGGTGTCTGCATAACTCTTGTGTCTGCTCTGAGCCGTCTAAATGTTCTTCCTGATCTTAACTATTTTGGCTATAGTCTTCTCTACAAGATCTGGGCTGAACAGTTTTTTATCACTCACTTTTTCCCAACATATCAGTGATCTGCATAGGTGGCTATACAACGCCTCATACGGAGCCATGCCAATACTTACTTGGTAGCTATTATTTTAGGCGAACTCTGTCAAGGGTAGATGATCATCCCAATGGCCCCCGAAGTCAAGAACACAAGCTCGGACCATATCCTCAAATGTGCAGATCGCCTTTCTGACTGTTTATCGGTCTAAGAGTGGAATGCAGTATTAAGAGATAGTTTCGTTCCCATGGCTTACTGAAAACTAGAACAAAATCGAGAAGTGAACCTGGGGTACCTGTCAGACACTACTGTCACTAGCACTCCATGTAATGTGACTATCTTCCGAATATATATTCTTGCTAACTTGACCAAGGGGTTGATCGTCCTGATGGCTAAGAAGTGGGAAGACTTGGTAAGCTGGTCAACAATTACCCAAATGACATCATGTCATGAGCATGCCCTAGGCAATCCTATCACAAAATCCATTGTGATATGTTCCCACCTCCACTCCAGAATTGGTAATGGCTGAAGTAGCTTGCCTGGGCATTGATGCTCTACCTTGACCTGCTAACATACCAAATACTTAGAAATAAAGTCAACCACATTTATTTTCATCCCGTTCTACCAAAATCGGGATCGTATACTTTGATACATTTTAGTGCTTCCGAGTTACATGGTAAACTTTGAGCTATGGGCCTTTGTTATGATGTCCATTTTCAACTCACTGTCACCTGGAACACACACCCTGTCCTAAAATCTAAGCAACCCATCAGCAGAGACTTGAAATTCTATATTAACTCCCTGTTTTGCATCTTTCTTGAAAGTTACTAAAGTGAAATCGACAGACTGAGCTTCCTTTATTCTCTGTATCAACTCAGGTTGAATAGCCAAGTGGGCAAAACATGTGACTCTTTTCAGGTCCTGAAGTCGTACCTGTTGTGCGGCCCCTATTACCCTACATTCTAAAACCATCAAGTGAGCTAATATACCTGCACTTTTTCTGCTGAATACATCAGCTACCACATTACCCTTACTCGGGTGATACAAGATGTTGCAATCATAGTCCTTAAGGAGTTCTATCAATCTTCTTTGATGCATGATGAGATTCTTTTGAGTGAATATGTATTTTAAGCTCTTATGGTCGGTATAGATCTGAAAAGTATCCCCATGTAAGTAATGGCACCAAGTCTTCAAGGCGTGGATAATTGCGACAAGTTCTAAGTCATGGGTGGTAGTGTTTTTCTCATGACTCTTCAACTGCCTAGACCCATAGGCTATGACATTTCCATGCTGCATCAGAACACAACCCAACCCTAGGTAGGAGGCATCACTATAAACTGTATATCCACTCGATCCACTCGGCAAGGCCAACACAGGTGCAGGAGTTAACAATTTTTTTAGTTCTAAAAAATTTTTTTCACAGTTCTCGTTCCACTCAAACTTGACGTTCTTCTTTATGAGCCGAGTCAGAGGAGCAGCTAAGCTAGAAAATCTTTCCACAAACCTACGGTAATAACCTGCCATCCCTAGAAAACTACAAATTTCCTTGACCAAGGTCAATTTTTCCTAATCGAACTACTTTAACTTTTTTGGGGTTCACTGACACTCCATCCTTTGATATGATGTGCCCTAGGAAGGTACTCTGCTCAAGCAAGAACCAGCTTTGCATACAATTTTTTTTCTCTGAGAACTTGTAAAACCTGAGTTAGATGGTGAATGTGTTCCTCTCTACTTATTGAATAAACCAATATATCATCGATGAATATAATGATGAATTGATCTAGGAATTATCTGAAAACCCTGTTCATCAAATCCATGAAGATGGTTGGTGCGTTGGTTAGTCCAAATGGCATGACCAGAAACTCATAGTATCTGTACCTGGTTCGAAAATTTATTTTGGGAATATCTTCTACCCAGATCTTTACCTGATGGTAACCTGAACACAGGTCTATCTTGGAGAAGACCTGGGCACCCTACACTGATCAAAAAGGTCATCGATCCTAGGGAGGAGGTATTTGTTCTTGATCGTTACCCTGTTTAGACCTCTGTAGTCAATACATAACCTCAACGTCCTGTCTCCCTTTCTTACAAATGTGACTCCAGCACCCCAAGGGGATATACTATGTCGGATAAATCTACTGTCCTGCAATTCATTAATCTGTTTCCTCAGCTCCTCTATCTCAACACGACTCATGCAGTAAAGAGCAACCAAAATAGGCTGGGTGTCTGGCTAAATGTCTATGATGAATTCGACTTCCCTGTCCATTGACAGTCCAGGTAGTTCATCCAGTAATAAATATGAAAAGTCTCGGACTACCGAGATCTTTTGAATACAAATTTCTTTCTTGGGTTTGACTAGTTAGAGAAACAGTTGGGTTAAAACACTTGATAATAGAAAAATTTGCCATAAGGGAACAAATGTTGAAGAATTTTATTAATTTGTAAATGACTCCTCATTAGGAGGGTTGAATACAACCTTCTTATGAAAATAATCTATGGCGGCGTGATACGCCGTTAGCCAGTTCATTTCTAAGATTACATCAAAGTCCCCCGTGTCAATTTCTATTAGGTCCATACTTAATTTTTTATCTGCTATATCTATGACACAGGCTCTGTATATAACCTCCCGCAATAGTGTCCTACTCCCAAGAGTAGACACAAATAACACCGAATCAAGTCTTTCAGGAAATATATTTAGTTTTAATGCAAAAACATGTTAAACAAATGAATGTGAGGCACCAATATCAATCAAAACATGTGTAAAATGATAACAGATAGTGTGTTTACCTTGTACCACGTCTGGGTTGGCTTCTGTATCTTGCTTAGTGAGGTTGTAAGCCCTGCCCTGAATAGGAGGTTTGGCCTGGTTCTGGTTCCTCAGGCACTCCCTTGCATAATGCTAGGCACTACCACATATGCGACAAGTGTTGTTAAGGTAATAGCAGGGTCAGTCCCCATGATCCTTACCATAGTGTTGTCAGGTCCTACCGCGTCCTGTTGTTAGAATCTGAGGGAGAGCCTGAGTCATCGGCCTGGGTCTCTTGTTCTGTTGAACAGGCGCAGTAGGTGCTGGTTTGCGGTGTGGAGCCGAGAGCCTGAGGTTCCCCACTACTGGAGGAAAAATGCGAAGGTTCCTCTCCACTAATTGTGCCTTGGCCAAAATAGCCGAGTAAGTACTGAGCTTGAACATATACAACTGCTGTCTGATCTTAGGATGGAGACCCCAATCGAACTTTCTTACCATCCTGCCTTCATCCATCATGCTCTCAGGGGAATACCGGCCCAACCCTAGGAACTTTTGAGCATATTCTGATACAGTCATGTCCCCCTGGACCAAGTATGCAAACTCTATTTCTTTCAGATGTCGGAGATGCTCTGGAAGGTACTCTACATGAAAGACTATCAAGAATTATTCTCAAGTGACTGGAACGGGTAGGGTGGCCTGCTTGAGTTGCCACTAGCGGTCTGCCTCTCCCACCAACATGTAGATAGCAAGGATGACCCTCTGTTTGGGAGTCACCACAGGAATCATGAAGGCCTTCTCTGTCTCAGCTAACCAGTACTCAGCCTCTTCAAAGAAGGATCCCTCTGAAAAAGTAGATGAGTTTAGTCTTTTGTAGCTCTCAATGTAGCCTGGGTCCATCATGGGAGGAACCGAGTCCCGTGGAAGAGGGACTGGATTGTGCTAATGATAGACTAGATGGCTCTGTGGTGGTACTGGATGATATGGTAGAGGCACCGGATTATACTATGGTGGGGCTAGGAGATACAGTTGGGGCACCAGATCATACTGTGGTGGTGCCGGGTGGTACTATGTCTAGGGCCCTGGATTACATTAGGGTGGTGCTGGGTGCTACTGTGGAGGAGCAGGGTCGTACCGAGGTGGCTCGGGATCCTCTCATTGCAGGGGTGGCTCAACCTGTGGTAGCAGGGTTGGGTCAAGTAGCTCATTCCTTTCCTCCCGGGCCTGCTGGGCAACGATGAGTCTCTCCAGCATCTCAAATAACCGGTCAACATCCTCTCGAAGCGAACCCTCCCGGGTTGTTCAGTTTAGTTGGGGTCTTCCTCTCCTCATCAATCTGTACCTACATTTCACAAGGAACGGTTGAATGATAATTCATTGTTTTTGGCGTTTCCTAAGGATTTTGTGTAAGAAATGGTTCCAAGGAACGCGGCTCTGATGCCCACTGTAATGACTCCAAAAACTCCAAAGGTGATAAATTATAAATTTAGTGCGGAAGCGAAGTAAAGAGTTAAGGTTTACATTCCTTACACAATAATTAAAAGTACCAAATAGGGCTTACGAAAATAACTCTTCTAAAAGAACAACTAATAACCAAAGAAATAAATTTAAAGTAAACAAATTAAATATCCTACTCGCAAACCTCTTGTGGATCGGGCTCTGGATCTTGGTCCTCCTTATATGAAATGGTTATTGAAAGAGTGAGCTACACTAGCCCAGTAAGAATATCACACTACTCATCGACACAAAAATGAAGTGTAACGGCCCCGGAAATTTAAAATGAAATATATGTATTAAAAAGGTCAAACGCGGAAGCGAAATAAAAATTTGATTAACATCCCTTACACTAAAACCAAAAACGTGCTCAAAGTATAAAAGAACAAACTAACTAAAAGAGAAACTCGAAAATAAAAGCTATAAATATAACTACGGAGTCTTCAGGCGTCCCCTTCGCCGTCTTCCTGCGGAACGGGCTCGGGAACAATGTCTTCCTGATCTGAAATGATTAAATAAGGAATGAGCTACACCAGCCCAGTAAAGACATCACACTATCTCACCGTCACGGAGGTAAAGGTGGGTAGAAAACATAAAAAGACCAATGGAGCATAATTTACAACAAATTCTTTTATTAATAATAAAACCCTTTAACATTATCATTATCATGAAATCATATGAGCGGTATAACATAATACTTATCACACCATTGCAATTCAATCATTACACAACATATTTTTCCTCATTTACCAGTCTACTAGTATCCATGGGGATCCATAGGGGTCCCGCTACCCGTGAACCCTTAACACTTGTAATCAGATTCCAGGGCCGTCCCCATACCCCGTCCGGTATGGGCGCCAAACTATAAACCTCAATACCCCGTCCGGTATGAGGGTGAAATGAGCTGTCCCCATACCCCGTCCGGTATGGGCGCCAAAACACATAAGATCTCCATACCCCGTCCGGTATGAGAGACCACAATCCCGGTAGGGTTTCCTACGGACCCGGTTCGTCCACCATCTCCCAGGATATCTAGTCAGGCTGACCACATTATACAATTACAAATTTACATAACCTTTCATTCCCCTTTTCCTCAGTCAGCGTCATCAATTCACACACAAACAAGCAAACCAGTAATTTATGCCAAACAAGACAACATGCAACATCGGTTTCTCAGTTGAATCCATAATCAATAAAACAGTAAAATATGCACACAAAGCTATGAAATGAAAACATCAAACCTCATACTGCATTTAAAACTGTAAAATAGGCCAAACAATAGTTAACCGACAAACACACCAGACTCGGGCTCCATTAGCGACCTTAAACAATTTCACACATTCGTTGATTCAAGAAATACCGTTTTATCATTTTTGAACTTTAATACCGTGATAGGAAATAGGGTGAGGGGTCCTTACTTGTTTCGGGGTCCGAACACGGCTCCACAGTGCGCCTACAGGCTGTCCCTAATTTTCCCTGATTTTTTTCCGGGGAACTGAAACGCACTACTGGTACCTGCATGTGTCCCAAAAAATCCCAAATTAGACCCAGGCCCCTTTCGGCCAATATCGCAATTCCGGCACGGCGGCTCCGCCGTACTCCGGTGACGGCGCCGCCGCAAGCGGCGGCGATTCGCCTCGAGTTGGCCGTTTTCGGCCGAATTCGGCCACACTTGCATCGATCCCTGCGATAAAACAACCCTAGGGGCCTCGTGGGGCCAAAAAAATTACGGAAAACCGAAGCTTACCGGCAGCGGTGCTCTCGGGTGCGGCGGCTCCGATCAACCTGTATAGAAAAGAATGGTGATCACGGTGATATAAAAATTGCATCAAACGGAGGCCGGGAAGGGCCTCATCGGAGGCAAAAATTGAGGAGGGGCGCGGCAGCGCCGCTGGGTTTTGGCCGTATTTTTCGGCCGTTTGGCCGGGATTTTGGCTCCAATTTGGCCACAGGGGAACTCACGTGGAAAAATGAGTCGGGGGTATGAAATTTACCTCGATCGGCGGTCGAAAAACTCCCCGGTGCGGCGGCGGGTGGCGGCGGCCGGCTCCTCCGGCGTATGGTTCGTCTTCTCCGGTGAGGGCAGGCGGCTAGGGTTTTTGTGGTCAGGTGTGGAGGTTTTATTTATACCCTTTTGCCTTTTGATCACAGCCGTCCATTTTGGTTAAATCTGGACCGTCCGTTCTTGATTGAATCTGGGCCGTCCGTGCGCGTGCATCTGGGTCGTCCGTGCGATTGCATCTGGGCCGTCCGTGCGCACGCTTGATATAGGCCGTCCGTGCGCTCGGGGACGCATCTGGGCCGTTCGATCGCGCGCACGCGAATCGCCCACGTGGCCTGTTCCCCGGTCGACGTGGTCTTACCACGCGGCAGGTCCTGGTTGGCCAGGGCTGCTGACTGGGCCGCTGACGTGGCTGCTGACGTGGCGCTGACGGGGCACAATTTTTCTAAATTGCGTTTTGACCCCCGGTTTCTGATTTTCTTTTCAAAAATACCCCCAGAATTCTAATTTTCACCCCTTTTTCCCAAAATCAATTTCAATTAAATTCAAATAATATTTTTACCCAATTTTACAATTATTATTATTTTTATTATTATATTAAATTAAATTAAAATAAACAAAATAAAATAAAATAAATAAAAATAAAATTAATAATAATAATAACAATAATTTAAAATTATTTGGGTGTTACAACTCTCCCCCCCTTAAAGAAATTTGGTCTCCCAAATTTGCCTCTTACTCTAGGTCGAACAAATGGGGATACTGGGCTCTAAATTCTGATTCCAGTTCCCAAGTAGCCTCCCTAGGCGTGTGGTTCTGCCACACGACCTTTACAAATGATATTTCTCGGTTGCGGAGTATTCTGCTCTCTCGGTCCGTGATACCGACCGGTACTTCTTCATAAGACAAGTCCTCTTGGAGTGGAAGCGGTTCATGGGCCAAGACATGAGAAGAGTCCGGGTTGTACTTACGTAGCATCGATACGTGAAACACGTTGTGAACTCGGGAGAGCTCAGGAGGCAGTACTAGTCTGTAGGCAGCGGTACCAAGCTTGTCTAAGATTTCAAAGAGTCCAATATATCGGGGGTTTAATTTTCCCCTCTTGCCGAACCTACTAATTCCCTTGAAAGGAGTGACCTTAAGAAACACACGGTCGCCTTTCTCAAACACTAGGTCTCTCCTCCGGATATCTGCATAACTCTTCTGCCTGCTCTGAGCTGTCTGAATGTTCTTCTTGATTTTAACTATCTTGGACGTGGTCTCCTCTACCAACTCCGGGTCGAACAATCTTCTATCGCCCACTTCCTCCCAACAAATCAGTGACCTGCACGGGCGCCCATATAGCGCCTCATATGGAGCCATGCCGATACTTGCTTGGTAGCTGTTGTTGTAGGCAAACTCTATCAGGGGTAGATGGTCGTCCCAATGGCCCCCGGAGTCAAGGACACAAGCTCGGAGCATATCCTCAAGCGTACGAATTGTCCTCTCTGATTGTCCATCATTTTGGGGGTGGAATGCAGTACTAAGAGATAGCTTTGTTCCCATAGCTTGCTGGAAGCTATTCCAAAACTGAGAAGTGAATCTGGGGTCCCTGTCGGATACCACTGTCACTGGGACTCCATGCAATCTAACTATCTCCCGGATATACATTCTTGCCAACTTGTTCAACGAATCAGTCACTCTGATGGCTAGGAAGTGGGAAGACTTGGTAAGTTGGTCAACGATTACCCATATGGCATCGTGTCCTGAACGCGCCTTGGGTAACCCCGATACGAAGTCCATGGTGATATGTTCCCACTTCCATTCCGGGATCGGTAAGGGCTGAAGTAACCCACCTGAGCGCTGATGCTCTGGCTTGACCTGCTGACATACCAAACATTTAGATACAAAGTCAGCTATATCTCTCTTCATCCCATTCCACCAGAACCGGGGTCGCATAGTTTGGTACATTTTGGTACTTCCTGGATGTATGGCAAACTTTGAACTATGGGACTCCGTCATGATGTCTCTTTTTAACTCACTGTCGTCTGGGACACACACTCTGTCCTTGAAACGAATCAATCCATCGGCAGAGAGTTGGAATTCTGAACTCACTCCCTGTTCTGCATCCTTCTTGCGGGTTACTAGGGCGAGGTCGACTGATTGGGCTTCCTTTATTCTTTGGATTAACTTGGGTTGGATTGCTAGGTGGCCCAAACATGTGGCCCTCTTCAGATCTCGCAGTCGAACCTGCTGCGTGGCCCCAATTGACCTGCATTCTGAAACCATCAAATAGGCTAGGGTGCCTTCACTTTTCCTGCTGAGGGCATCGGCTACTACGTTGCCCTTACCTGGATGGTATAGGATATCACAATCATAGTCTTTGAGGAGTTCCATCCACCTTCTCTGATGCATGTTGAGATCCTTCTGAGTGAAGATGTGCTTCAAACTCTTATGATCGGTATAGATCTGAAAGGTCTCTCCATACAAATAATGGTCTCAGGTTTTCAAGGCATGTATGATTGCGGTGAGCTCCAAGTCATGGGTAGGATAGTTCTTCTCATGATTCTTTAGCTGTCTGGACCCATATGCTATAACCTTTCCATGCTGCATCAGGACACAACCCAGGCCCAGATAGGAGGCATCACTATAAACTGTATACCCTCCTGATCCACTCGGTAGAGCCAGCACAGGTGCAGTAATCAGTCGCTTCTTCAATTCTGAAAAACTCCTTTCGCAGTCCTCATTCCATTCAAACTTTGCATTCTTCTTTGTGAGTCGGGTTAGAGGAGCTGCTAGACTAGAGAACCCTTCGACAAACCGACGGTAATAACCTGCCATCCCCAGGAAGCTGCGAATTTTTTTAACTGTTGTCAGCCTTTCCCAACCAAGTACCGCTTCAACCTTTTCGGGGTTCACTGATACCCCTTCCTTCGATATAACATGTCCCAGGAAGGTGGTTTGCTCGAGCCAAAATCCACACTTGCTTAACTTTGCATACAACTTCTTTTCCCTGAGGACCTGTAGGACTTGGGCAAGATGATGAGCATGTTCTTCTCTACTTTTTGAGTAGACTAAGATATCATCGATGAACACGATGACAAATTGATCCAACAACTCTCTGAAGATCCTGTTCATTAGATCCATAAAGATGGCAGGGGCGTTGGTTAGCCCAAACGGCATGACCAGGAACTCATAGTGTCCGTACCTGGTTCGGAATGCCGTCTTGGGGATGTCTTCTGTTCTTACCTTTACCTGATGGTAACCTGATCGTAGATCTATTTTAGAAAAGACCCGTGCACCCTGCAACTGATCGAAAAGGTCATTAATCCGGGGAAGAGGATATTTGTTCTTAATTGTTACCTTGTTTATCCCTCTGTAATCAATGCACAGTCTCAATGTTCCATCTCCCTTCCTTGCAAAAGTAACTCAGGCACCCCAAGGGGATACGCTGTGTCTAATGAAACCACTGTCTTGTAACTCAGTGATCTATTTCCTTAGTTCTTCTATCTCAATGCGGCTCATTCGGTAAGGAGCAACCGAGATGGGCTGGGTACCTGGCTGTAAGTCTATGGTGAACTCGACCTCTCTGTCCACTGGTAGACCGGGCAGTTCATCCAGAAATACGTCTGGAAAGTCTCAGACTACTGGAATCTCTTGGATACAAACTTCTTTCTTGGGTTTACCTAGTTAGAGAAAATACAAGATTAAGGCACTGGGAATTAAGAAAACTTGCCATCAGGGGAAATCAATACTGAATGATTTTATTAACTTGTAAATGGCTCCTCGTTGGGAGGATTAAATACAATTTTTTTGTTAAAGCAGTCTATGGTGGCGTGATACGCCGCTAGCCAATCCATTCCTAGGATTACATCAAAATCCCCCGTGTCTAACCCTATCAAGTCTACCCTCAATTTCCTATCTGCTATCTCCACGGCACATGCCCTGTAGATAACCTCTCCTAGCAATGTCTCCCCCCCAGCGGTAGATACAAGCAATAATGAATCAAGTCTATCAGGTGATACACAAATTTTGGAAGCAAGAACATGTGAAACAAAAGAATGTGATGCACCAATGTCAAACAAAACATGAGCAATGTGGCCAGAGATAGTATACATACCATGTACCACGTCCGGGTCTGCGTCGACATCCTTCTGGGTAAGGATGTAAACTCTGCCCTGGATTGGAGGCCATCTTTGGTTCTGGTTCCTCGGGCATTCCCTTGCATAGTGCTGGGCACTGCCGCATATGCGACAGGTGTTGCTGAGGCGATAGTAGGGTCGGTCCCCGTGATCCCTGCCGCAGTGCTGGCAGATCTTCCCACGTGCTGCCCCCGTAGCCTGAGGAGGGGCCTGGATGGCAGGTCTGGGCCTCTTACTGGGTTGGACAGGCGCGGTAGGTGCTGGCCTGCGGAGCGGGGCTGAGGGTCGGGAACTCCCCGCTAGTTGAGGGTGGGTGTCGAAGCTCCTTTCTATGATCTGCGCCTTTGCTAGGACTGCTGAATATGTCTCGAGCTCCATTACCAGTAAGTGCTGTCTGATCTCCGGGCGGAGACCCCACTGGAATTTCCTGGCCTTTTGCCCCTCATCCATCAATGTCTCCGGGGCATATCGGCCCAGCTCCAGGAACTTACAGGCATACTCCGACACTGTCATGTTTCCCTGGACTAATTGAGCAAACTCCATTTCCTTCAAGTGTTGGATGTGTTTAGGGAGATACTCCGCGTGGAAGGCCGCTAAGAATTGCTCCCAAGTAGCTGGTGTAGGCAGGGTGGTCCGCTTGAGCTCCCACCAGCGTACTGCTTCCCCTACCAGCATGTAGGAGGCAATGGCAGCCCTCTGCTCAGGAACTACTCCCAAGGTCTCGAAAGCTCTCTCAGTCTCTGCCAGCCAGTATTGGGCCTCTTCAAAAGAGGATCCCCCTGCAAAAGTAGAAGGGTTCAGTCTTCTGTACCTCTCTATGAAGCCGGGGTCGATCAAGGAAGGAGCGGGGTCCCGAGGTAGAGGGACTGGGGCCGGCTAAGGGTGAATTGGGGGACCCTGTGGTGGCACCTGCTGATGTGGTGGGGGTACCGGAATGTGCTGTGGCGGTGCCTGGTGGTACCGTGGCTGTGGTACCGGGTCGTACAGCGGCTGTGGTGCCGGGTGGTACTGTGGAGGAACAGGCTCCTGCCGAGGTGGCTCAGCCTGCTGTAGCGGGGGCTCAACCTACGATAGCGGAGGAGGTCCGGGTAACTCCCTTCTCTCCTCTCGCCTTTGCTGGGCAGCTACGAGAGCTTCCACCATCTCAAATAGTCTGTCAAAATCCTCGCGAAGCGAATTATCTTGGGCCGCTCGGTTTAGTGGGGGCCTTCCTCTCCTCATTTTCGTGTACCTGCATTCACAAGGAATGGTTGAGTAACGATCTATCGGTGAGTATTTCTCTAAGGCACTATTGTGTAAGGGATGGGTCCGAGGAAATATGGCTCTGATACCAACTGTAACGGCCCCGGAAATTTAAAATGAAATATATGTATTAAAAAGGTCAAACGCGGAAGCGAAATAAAAATTTGATTAACATCCCTTACACTAAAACCAAAAACGTGCTCAAAGTATAAAAGAACAAACTAACTAAAAGAGAAACTCGAAAATAAAAGCTATAAATATAACTACGGAGTCTTCAGGCGTCCCCTTCGCTGTCTTCCTGCGGAACGGGCTCGGGAACAATGTCTTCCTGATCTGAAATGATTAAATAAGGAATGAGCTACACCAGCCCAGTAAAGACATCACACTATCTCACCGTCACGGAGGTAAAGGAGGGTAGAAAACATAGAAAGACCAATGGAGCATAATTTACAACAAATTCTTTTATTAATAATAAAACCTTTTACTATCCACTTACCTCGGTGAAATTCATAAAACAATATACGAAAGCAGTAACATTATCATTATCATGAAATCATATGAGCGGTATAACATAATACTTATCACACCTTTGCAATTCAATCATTACACAACATATTTTTCTTTATTTACCAGCCTACTAGTATCCATGAGGATCCATAGGGGTCCCGCTACCCGTGAACCCTTAACACTTGTAATCAGATTCCAGGGCCGTCCCCATACCCCGTCCGGTATGGGCGCCAAACTATAAACCTCAATACCCCGTCCAGTATGAGGGTGAAACGGGCCGTCCCCATACTCCGTCCGGTATGGGCGCCAAAACACATAAGATCTCCATACCCCGTCCGGTATGAGAGACCACAATCCCGGTAGAGTTTCCTACGGACCCGGTCCATCCACCATCTCCCAGGATATCTAGTCAGGCTGACCACATTATACAATTATCAATTTACATAACCTTTCATTCCCCTTTTCCTTAGTCAGCGTCATCAATTCACACACAAACAAGCAAACCAGTAATTTATGCCAAACAAGACAACATGCAACATCGGTTTCTCAGTTGAATCTATAATAAATAAAATAGTAAAATATGCACACGAAACTATGAAATGAAAACATCAGACCTCATACTGCATTTAAAACTGTAAAATAGGCCAAACAACAGTTAACCGACAAACACACCAGACTCGGACTCCATTAGCGACCTTAAGCAATTTCACACATTCGTTGATTCAAGAAATACCGTTTTATCATTTTTGAACTTTAATACCGTGATAGGAAATAGGGTGAGGGGTCCTTACTCGTTTCGGGGTCCGAACACGGCTCCACAGTGCGCCTACAGGCTGTCCCTAATTTTTCCTGAATTTTTTTCGGGGAACTGAAACGCACTACTGATACCTGCACGTGTCCCAAAAAATCCCAAATTAGACCCAGGCCCCTTTCGGCCAATATCGCAATTCTGGCACGGCGGCTCTGTCGTGCTCCGGCGACGACGCCGCCGCAAGCGGTGGCGATTCGCCTCGAGTTGGCCGTTTTCGACCGTTTCCAGCCGAATTCGGCCACACATGCATTGGTCCCTGCGATAAAACAACCCTAGGGCCCTCGGGGGGCCAAAAAAATTACAGAAAACCGAAGCTTACTAGCGGCGGTGCTCCCGGGTGCGGCGGCTCTCCGGCGAGGTTCATGTTTTGGTGATTCGGCTCCGATCAACCTGTAGAGAAAAGAATGGTGATCACGGTGATATAAAAATTGCATCAAACGGAGGCCGGGAAGGGCCTCATCGGAGGCAAAAATCGAGGAGGGACGAAGCGGCGCCGCTGGGTTTCGGCCGTTTGGCCAGGACTTTGGCTCTGATTTGGCCACAGGGATACTCAGCGTGGAAAAACGAGTCGGGGTATGAAATTTACCTCGATTGGCGGTCGAAAAACTCCCCAGTGCGGCGGCCGGCTCCTCCGGCGTCTGGTTCGTCTTCTCCGGCGAGGGCAGGCGGCTAGGGTTTTTGTGGTCAGGTGTGGGGGTTTTATTTATACCCTTTTGCCTTTTGATCACAACCGTTCATTTTGGTTAAATCTGGGTCATCCGTTCTTAATTGAATCTGGGCCGTCCGTGCGCGTGCATCTGGGTCGTCCGTACAATTGCATCTGGGCCGTCCGTGCGCACGCTTGATCTGGGCCGTTCGTGCGCGCGGGGACGCATCTGGGTCGTCCGATCGCGCGCACGCAGATCGCCCACGTGGCCCGTTCCCCAGTCGACGTGGTCTTACCACGCGGCAGGTCCTGGTTGGCCAGGGCTGCTGACTGGGCCGCTGACGTGGCTGCTGACGTGGCGTTGACGAGCACAATTTTTCTAAATTGCATTTTGACCCCCGGTTTCCAATTTTCTTTTCAAAAATACCCCCAGAATCCTAATTTTCACCCCTTTTTCCCAAAATCAATTTCAATTAAATCCAAATAATATTTTTACCCAAATTTACAATTATTATTATTTTTATTATTTTATTAAATTAAATTAAAATAAACAAAATAAAATAAAATTAATAATAATAATAAAAATAATTTAAAATTATTTGGGTGTTACATGAAGGTTTGTAGAAATCATAAAAACAACTAATTGAGCTTCTTGATTTAAGTAAATTCGTTTGTCATAAATAAAATCATTTATCACATACTTACCGTAGCGAGATTACCAAAAATAATCTATAGAGTCAATAATATAACACATATCATAATTTTATATATGATCAATCAGAACAACAACCTTCTCTTTTATCAGCCTACTGGTATCCATGGGAGTCTATAGGGATGACCCCACTGTGCGTGAACCCTTTTTTTTTCAACATTTTCAATTAACGGGTCGTCCCTATACCTCGTCCAATATGAGCGCCAAAAGATACCATCCCTCAATACCCCGTCCGGTATGAGGGTGAAACGGATCGTCCCTATACCCCAAAACTTACCAGTGGCGGGGTTTTCAGATGCTGCGGCTCCGCTAGTTCACCTTCGCAGTTGGGTATTTTGCTTCAATTTTTTCATTAGGGGTGTTTAAAATTGAATTTCAACCAAAGAAAATTTTTTTTACCTCTTTTGGCGGTCAGAAGTGGCTCCGGCACGACGACGGCAGTGGTCGGCTTCCTTCCCGGCGGCTGGGTCTTCTTCTTCGACGAGGGGGGTCTGACGGCTAGGGTTAGAGTTTGGTGTGAATAGGATTATTTATATCTGTCCCCTTTTAATCTGAGTTGTCTATCGCATTTGATCTAGGTCATTCGATTACGGTTAAATAGGGAGTGAATCTAGGTCGTTCATCGCGATCTAATCTGGACTGTCCGATCGCGTTTAAATAGGAAGTGGATATGGACTGTTGATCGCGTTTAAATCTAACCGTTTGATCGCGTCTGGGGAAGGAACGAATCCGGGCCATCCGTGCGTGCAGGAACGAATCTGGACCGTCTGATCGTGGGCACGCGGATCACCAGCGTAGCCTCCAGTGTGACACTGCGTCAGTGTGGCTTGCCACGCGATGCGCTCTGGTTCGTCGGGGTCGCTGACTGGGCATCATACGTGGCACAATTTTTCTAAACTATTTTTTGACCTCTAGTTTTTTATTTTTCTTTCAAAAACACTCCAAAACACAAATTTTTACCCTTTTTCCAAAATTGTTTTCAATTTCATCCTCCATTTTATTTTCTTCATTTTTACCTTAAATAAAAATTAAAGAATTAGAAAATTATATTTATTAATTAATTTTAACTACAATCAAAATTAATCAGGGCATTACAAATGAGTTATTTAAAAAAAAAATTACTTTTGAATTTAATCTTTATGCAGAAGAACTCATTAGCCATTTATTTTGTAAAGCATGAAACAATTTTATTAATATAATGTTAAAAGTTTATCACACCGCAATATTTTTTTTTTGAATTATAAGGAACAAAAACTCCATCTTCTAGTCTTTTTAATCTAAAAAATCCTCTAATAATTTATATAGTTTCACAATTTTTTTCAATTTTTATAAAATGAATATTAATGGGAATTCAGATTTCTAGATGAAGATGGTGAATGCTATTGGAATAATGAAGCTCAAAATGAAAATTAAATTAATGAAATTGAGATAGATGGAAATAGTTTTGAATATTTTCTACTAATTATTTTTTAATTTTGTAATTTTTGTCTTTCGAAGACCAATTTAATGAAAACGGTTAAGCAAGTCTACCCTTTTTACATTTCTTTACCATACTATACATACAAATGAATGTAGAGTTATTTTCTTGATAATTGATTAAAATTAGATAATTAAGTGTTAAATGCTTCAAAATATAAATAAATTTATTGACTATACAAGTATGACATCATAAATTTTTGTTAAAAAATTTTAGAAACAAAATTTAGCATATTACAATCACTTAATAATTTTTTATTTCAAATTAATGATTTAAGAACAAAAAATACGTAACAAAACAAAAATTAGCTAATTTTTTAAATTCAAAGCTACACGTGTTTCACATTTTCTATGTACATGTATGGTATATATAAAAATACGTGTTAAAGTTGAATTTGTTTTTTGATTTTGTTATAATACTATTATATAAGAAAATTTAATCAAAATCCTTACAAGATATCTAGATTCTTATTTGGTATAAATTTGTCATATGCAACTGGATTTTGTTTTGTCTTCAAATGTGTTTGTTATTTTCTAAAAAATAATAGTTTATTAAATAATTGGATATTTTTCCTAATACTCAAAAGTCTTGGCTTCATGAGAAAATATGATCATTAATTCATTTTTTTTGTTAAATATGAATGCTTGATGAACATGCTAAATATTTAATGTCATCCCTAAATTATCATTGTTTCTTTTCATAGATTGCATGGTTTTTATTAATTAATGAGATACATTTTGTAATGGCCCCGAAAATTTAAATGAAATGTATGTATTAAAAATCTCAAATGCAGAAGCGTAATAAAAATTTTGATTAACATCCCTTACACAATAAGCAAAACGTACTCAAAACATGAAGGAACAAACTAACTAAAAGAGATACTCGAAATAAGAACTATAAATATAACTATGAAGTCTTTAGGCGTCCCCTTCGCCGTCTTCCTGCAGAACGGGCTCGAGAACAACGTCTTCCTGATCTGAAATGGTTAAATAAAGAATGAGCTACACCAGCCCAGTAAAGACATCACACTATCTCATCGCCACGAAAGTAAAGGTGGGTAGAAAACAAAAATGACCAATGGAGCATAATTTATAACAAACTCATTTATTAACATAAAAACCTTTACTGTCCACTTACCTCGGTGAGATCCATGAAAACAACATATGAAAGCAATAACATTATTATCATCATGAAATCATATAGACTTTATAACTTAACACTTACTACGCCTTTGCATTTAAATCATTAAACAACATATTTTCCTTTTTTACCAGTCTACTAGTATCCATGGGGATCCATAGGGGGTCCCCGCTACCCGTGAACCATTAACATTAATAACCTGATTCTAGGGCCGTCCCCATACCCCGTCTGGTATGAGGGTGAAACGGGCCGTCCCCATACCCAGTCCGGTATGGGCGCCAAAACACATAAGGTCTCCATACCCCGTCCGGTATGAGAGACCACGTTCCCAGTAGGGTTCCCTACAGACCCGGTCTGTCCACCATCTCCTAGGATATCTAGTCAGGCTGTCAACATTTTCTACTTATCATTTCACATAACCTTTTTGCCTTTTTTCTTAATCTCAATCATCCAATCATACACAACATGTAAACAAGTAATTAACACCAAACAAGACAACACAGTATCAGGTTCACCATAATACAAACCATAATAAAAAAAAACCATGATTCATGCATAAGAGACCATAACATAATTACATCAAACATCATACTGCATTTAATACTGAAAATTTGATCAAACAACAACAGACCAACACTGTATCAAACTCGGGCTCCATTGGCAACCTCAATCAATTATACATCTATAAAGTCTCAAAATATCGTTTAATTATTTATTAAGCTTTAATACCGTGATAGAAAATAGGGTGAGGGGTCCTTACTTGTTTCGGGGTCTGAAATCGACTCTACAGTGCGCCTACGGGCTGTCCCTAATTTTCCTAAATTTTTTTTCAAAAAACTGAAATGCACTACCGGTACCTGCACGTGTCCCAAAAAATTCCAAATCAGACCTAAGGCCCCTTTCGGCCAATATCAGAATTCTGGCACGGTGGCTCCGCCGTGCTCCGGTGACGGCGTCACCGCCTGCGGTGGTGATCCGCCTCGAGTTTGCCGTTTTCAGCCGAATTTGGCCAAACTTGCATCAGTCCCTACGATAAAACAACCCTAGGGCCCTCGGGGGGCCAAAAAATCACGAAAAAAAATTGAGACTTACCAGCGGCGATGCTCTCGGGTGCGGCGGCTCCTCCGGCGTGAGTCATGTTTTGATGTTTAGCTCTGATCAACCTGTAGAGAAAAGAACGGTGATCACAGTGGTATAAAATTTGCATCGAACGGAGGCCGGAAAGAGCCTCATCGGAGGCAAAAATAAAGGGGAGTCGCGGCGGCGCCGCCGGACTTCGACCGGATTTTTCAGCCGTTTGACCGGTGTTTGGCTCCAGTTTGGCCATAGGCGGATTCAGCATCGAAAAATGAGCCAGGGGGAGAAAATTTACCTCGATCGGCGGTCAGAAACTTCTCCGATGCGACAGCGAGTGGCGGCGGCCGGCTCCTCCGGCGTCTGGTTCTTCTTCTCCGGCGAGGCACTGGCGGTTAGGGTTTTGTGGTCAGGTGTGGGTGGAGTTATTTATACCCTTTTAATCTCAACCGTCCATCAAAATTAAATCTGGACCGATCGATCACGATTTAATTGGGATTAAATATGGGCCGTCGATCGCGATGCAATCTGGGTCATTCGTGCCTGATTGAATCTGGGCCGTTCGTACGCGTGAATCTGGGTCGTCCGTGTGCGCGGGAACGGATCTGGGTCGTCCAATCGTGCACACGCAGATCGCCCACGTGGTCCATCCCGTGTCAGCATTTCCTTGCCACGCGGCGTGTCCTGGTTGGCCGGGGCTGCTGACCGGGCTGTTGACGTGGCACAACTTTTCTAAATTGCGTTTTGACCTCCGGTTTTCGATTTTCTTTTCAAAAATACCCCCAGAATCCAAATTTTCACTCCTTTTTTCCAAAATTAATTTCAATTAAATCCAAATAATATTTTTACCCAATTTTATCATTATTATTATTTTTATTTTTATTAAATTAAATTAAATAAAAATCTAAAAAATTTAAATACAAAAAAAATAAAAAAATAAAAATAATAAGAATAAAATTAAAAAAAAAATACTGGGGTGTTACACATTTGTTTATTTCTTTTGAAAAATTTACAATACTTTACAATAATATGTTTAGTTATTTTAATGTAATATTTTTAGTTTAAATCATATATTTATATACCAATATATAAAAATTGGTTAAAACATAATATCAGGAACATGACCTAATGGTTAATGAAAATTGTAAAATACCTTTTAATATCCTACATAGTGTAATATAAAAAATATAAGTCAATAATGATAATATTTTAAAATGTAAAATAAAGGTTTACATGATCACAACATTTAGCACCTTGTGAGCCTTTAAAATGTTTGTATACAGGTACAAACTTTACTTTGTAATATTAACTCAACTTATTACTGATCTTGTAAGCTTAACTAATGTGATACATTTATAAGTTTTTGAGTTAGCTATAACTTATTACTAACCTTGTACAAAATTTTCAAAGATAATTATACATTAAAAAACTATTCCACCACATGGTCTATTAGAGCTTAAAAATGAAAAATTCATCCTCCTTGGAAGCTTTTTTATTCAAGTAATCAATTTCTTCTCTCTTCTTCCTAGCCCACAGTCAATATTTTTTTCCTCACATTTTGTTGTCTCTTCATTTTCACCTCACTTTTTAGACTTAAAACTAAATTTTAGCCTCAATATTTTTCTCACATTATGTATAAATGGATGCATATAAATATATAAATATATATATATATATAAAATAAAATTATCAAATAATATTAAGTAAATGGGATTGGTAGCATAGAGCTACAATTGTCAATTCAATGTTTATTATTCCAAAACATTCATTCTTGTGACAAAATAAACTGCTATTAAGATACTAATTACTTTTATAACTTTGTGACTTAGTTTACTTGTTTGAGTATCTATCTTATTCACACGACTTTTATAGGTACAAGGAATACGTACAAGATCTCCTAGATGTATAAAAGTAAAAAATCATTCAATTTTTTATTTGTCCCACAACTTTTATGAGCAGAAGGAATACCTACAAGATCTCCTATTTGTATAGAAGTACAAAATCAAATACTACAAGCTTGCTGTAACCCTAAACAACATATCAAGACTCATTAGTGGAAAACAGTAGTTCCATCGAGGCGAGTTCATTACCTTTACAGGGTGTAAAAAGAATTGACACTTCCGCCTCCACACTACAAGGGATTACTGGCTCTACCATGATGCTTTGGCTAATAAAAGGTGGTGGTGCAAATCCACTACATGTTATGCTAAGTAATGTGCATATATGTGTTTCTAAAAGATAAGCTGTGATCCTGATGAAGAAAGGACAAGTCATAAAACTTGCAGAGGGTGTACAAGAGATCCAAAATTCTTAGACATTAATAGTGTCGCACATACGTTTATTATATGCACAATGTGCATCTCTAATCTCCTCGTCACCACCCTGGCTTAATGATTATGTAGATTGGAAGTTTCATCTTTCAGACTTTATGTCAACTATACATAAAATCCAGACTGCATGATCATTTTTTTTATTAATGGCCCGAGCTTAATCACCACTTTCAATTAGAATCTGGATGAACGTGCCATCTTCCACTGCGTGGTACACAAATCCATACAGAGTTGGTGGCAATATCTACAAAGGCTCTAAGCATAGAGGTGGTGGACGACGCGGCTCTCTAACTAGTCATCGTTTGTTCAAGTTCTATTGTGGCCATGTATTGGAAGCTCTTATCAAAAGTGCTTGCTGCTGTATGATGGGTGATGATTAGATTAAAAATTTGTGTTTGGAATTTAGGTTTTGGAGAAGAGAAAGAAAACTCTTTGGAATTAATGAGAGAATTAAAGGACAATAGAGGATATATATATATGTATGTATGTATATTCTTTTTTTATCTTAAAATTTGTCTAACAATAATGGTACATATTGTTTAAGTAAGCATATTTATATTTGTAAAATATGTGCATATAAACTACATTTAAAAGAAGTGTGAGGTATCCTTGAATTTATTTTTTGATTTATCATAATCTTATTATTTAAGAAAATTTTACTAGAATCTCTAAATGAAACAAAGAATCTGATTTAGTATAAACTAGTAATATGATATGGGCTTTCTTTTAAATATATGCAGAAATTATTTCATTAAAAATAATGGTTTATAAAAGAATTAGAAATTTTTTCTAATACTCAAAATTTTCGAGTTCTAGAAAAATGAGATACTTAAATTCTTATTAAAAGATAAAATATAAAATTATTAGATAAATTGATAGTAAGCCACCACCAAAGAATGGTGCTTTGTTAAAGATCGTCTTAGCCTAAAAAATTAGTGTATACTATATAATGGTAAAACAAGCCGAATAAATTTTCTCAAAATTCTATTAAAGTGACTGTAAAGTCTTAAATATCACTAAAGGATGAATCTATGGCTATTTAGAAAGTGGTTTTATTTTTTGAAATCTTGAACTTAAATGAAGAATCCACTATTAAAATATTGATTTGATTAATTCTATGGTCGCCAACTATTTTAAAATTAACTTTTGAATTTTAATCCATGCACTAAAGAACTTATTCGTCATTCATTTTTTAAAAGTTCAGCACACTACCCAAGGCGATAGTGGCCTCATCCGCTTGGCGTGATGCAGGGCTAGCCTACGAGTGCATGGGCTACCCTACTTGCTGTGTAAGGCCTTGGTGCATTGTGCACCACACGCAGTCCTATTACGGACAGGCGCACAGGGCCCTATCCGCATAGGCCTACTGCGTGGACGGTGCGTGCACAGCGTGCAGCGCCTACCTGTGCGCAAAGTGACGCACGGACGGCTCGCCTGCGCACGATAAGACGATCATAGGATTGACCTCGCACCAAGCGCGCAGATAGGACATGTGCACGTCCTGCGCCTACCGCTCGTGCGTGCACGAGAACAACGCATGGACGCCCGCATAAGCAACCCTTTCTCACAAGATGTTCCTGCAAGATTTTTCTCCCTGTTTTTTCATTTTTTTCTGAAAATCGTTTTATTGAAAATTTAAGGATTAAATAATTAAATTAAAATAAAATGAGATGAATAGTATTAAAATAGAATAAAGTCACATAATTTATGAATTATGATAATAAATTGTGGAGTAAATTAAATGAGTTCAATGTGGTCTAAAGGCCCGAATAAATAGAGTTTTTCAAATACAAATTAAGCACAGTGGTGAGTAGGGTGTTACATTAGCTATCACTAAAACTATCTCTATTATATAACATTTATCACTTTTTAAAACAAAATCTTTCTTTTAATGGGACGACTAATATTGAAGTAATTTATCTCATTAGTAATTGAATCTACTATGTTTAAACTAAGCATATTGGATTCGTTTATCATAGTTTATTAAAAAAATAGTAAATAGACAATTATATGTCAAATTTAAATTAACTGATAATTAGTATTGTTGGAAGGCTCATAAAAAAATATTTGATGCTCTCGAGAAATAAAAAAGCTTGCAATAATAATATGGAACATTACGATCAATTTTAAGAGTATTTTTCTTAGAGTTATAAAAACCAAATTCTCAACTTGATTATTTTTTCTCATTAAAAACTTCACCACCTATATTTCATCCTCATCAAACTTGTAACCTGATATCTTATTACACTTAATCTTGTATGGATAAGGAACAAACATATTAAGTTCATTCTTCTAGTGAAGCTCCGAGTGAGATGTGTGAAGGAAATTAAAGCCATTTAGCTGCAGTAATAATTTTAAATTTATCCATATATTTAATAATTTATCATAAAAAAAATTATCCAAGAAAAATATATCTACAATGAAAAAGGGTGTTGGTATGGATGGCACAAGGGAAGCCTTACCGAGTGGAAATGAGTGCAGCATGGTCTTGGGTCCCATAAGATTTTGTTGGTATAAATATTCTCGAAACTTTCCTTCTTTAAATCTTAAGACCTGAGATTTAGACTATAGAAAATATTAATATTGAATATCTAGATTTTTTATTTGTTCCTGAAGATTAAGAAGAACGAAAAGAAACTTGTTTATTTTTTCTTTCTTCAAATGAATGGAGGTTAAGTGCATACCCTTGAGTTTAATATATAATAAATTACTTGAAAGGTTATGCAGGCTTTGGGAAACTAACTTTTCACTATACTTCTTTGTTGCACCAGTTAAGAAGACTAAGTTTAATTAAAGAACAATTGAATTGTGATGGGAGGATAAATGACATAAGTGCATACCCTTGCGATAAAATAAATTACTATTAAGATATTGATTACATATATAAGTTTGTGACATAGTTTCCTTATTTGAGTATCTATCATTTATCACACGACTTTTATAGGTAGAAAGAAACGAACTAGATCTCCTATTTGTATACAAATAAAAAATCATTCAATTTTTCATTTGTCCCATAACTTTTTTGGGTAGAAAGACTGCCTATAAGATCTTCTATTTATGTAGAAGTACAAAATCAAATACTGCAACATTGCTGTAACCTAAACAACAAATCAAGGCTCATTGGTGAAACTTTTTTTTTCTTCGAATGAATAGATATTAAGTGCTTACCCTTGAGTTTAATTTACAATAAGTAACTTGAGAGGTTATGTAGGCTTTGGAAAACTAACTTTTCGCTATACTTCTTTGTTGCACCAGTCAAGAAAACTAAGTTTAACTGAAGAAAATTTGAATTATGTTGGGAGGATAAATGACATATGATTGAGTATTTTATATATGTCGTGGAAAATATAGAGTTTATTATACTATAACTTATAAAATCTTTGAACTTAAATAAAGAATCTATGGTTATTTGGAAAGTAGTTTCGTTGTTTGAAATCTTTAACTTAAATAAATAATCCATCGCTATTTGAGACATGATTTTATTAAACTTATTGGATATTTTACTTAATTTATATAAAATGCTTATGAACATTGATTTTATTAATTTTATGGTTGCCATTATAGTACAAAATGAGTCAATTCAAATAAAATTTACTTTTAAATTTATTCTCTGTACATAAGAACTTATAAGCTGTTTACTATGAAAAGTAAGAAACAAGTTTGTTAAGATAATGCTAAAACTTTATCATGCTGCATTTTTTTTTTAATTATAAGCGACAAAAACTCAACCTTCTGATCTTTTTAATCTAAAAAATCCTTTTAACAATATATATAGTTTTACAATATTTTCTTCAATTTTTAGAAGATGTGTTTTATGGGAATTGAGAATTTTGGATGAAGACGATGAGTGTTATTGGAACAATAACACTCAAAAGGAAAAGTGAAGGTGCCCCTCCTGACCTTATAAGAGATAAACCTTTATTATTATTTTGGTTGTATATGTATATTCATGGGCAAATCCACTATATGTTATGCTAAGTAATGTGTATATATGTGTTTCTAAAAGATAAATTATGATCCTAATGAAAAAAAGGCAAGTCGCAAAATTTGTAGAGGGTGTATAGGAGATAAAAATGCAGAATGCACTTCTTGTGTTTGCTTTGGTTGCTACAAGTGTCGCTTTAGGGACTGTCAATGTTGCACCTACATTTATTATATGCAGAATGCATAGCTCTAATCTCCTCTAATCATCACTCTAGCTTAATGATTATCCAGATTTGACGTTTTATTTTTTAAATTTTATGTCGACTATATGTAAAATC
The DNA here is from genome assembly GCF_054855325.1 of Carica papaya. Lineage (NCBI taxonomy): Eukaryota > Viridiplantae > Streptophyta > Magnoliopsida > Brassicales > Caricaceae > Carica > Carica papaya. The sequence continues at coordinate 29,841,266 of NC_142311.1, forward strand.
TAGACTGCATGATCATGTTTTTGATTAACGGCCCGAGCTTGATCACCACTTTCTATTGGAATCTAGATGCACGTGCCATCTTTAACCGCATAGCACACAGATCCCTATAGTGCTAGCGGTAGCATCTACAGAGGCTCTGGGCATGGAGGTGGTGGACGACAAGGCTCTCTAACTAGTCATCATTTATTCATATTTTGTGGTGGCCATGCATTGGATGCTCTTACTAAAAGTGCTTTTTGCTGTATGGTGGGTGATGATTAGACTTGAAAATTTACTATAGAGGATATATACATATATATGTATATTGTATATTATTTTTCTATCTCAAAAATTCTCTAAAAAATAATTGTTCATTAAAAAATTGGATGTTTTTTCTTACACTTAAAATTCTTTGGTTCTACAAAAATGAGATTATTAAATTTTTTGAGAGATAAAAGATCAAATTATTAAATAGACTGGTAGTAAGCGACCACCAAAGAATGGTGCATGGTCAAAGATTGTCTCAGCCTAAAAAATTAGTGTATCCTATATAAATGGTAAAACAAGCAGAAGAAATTTTCGCAAAGTTCTATTGAAATGACTATAAATTCTTAACAATTTCTAAAAACTATCTCTATTATATAACTTCTTGTCGTTCTTTTAAAAAAATCTTTTTTTTATGGGACAACTAATATTATAGAAATATATCTCACTATTAATTCAATCTAATATGCTTAAACTCAACGTATTGGATTCATTTATCATAATTCGTTAAAAAAATAGTAAATAGATAATTATATGTCAAATTTAAATTAACAAATGATCAGTATTTTTCGAAAGCTCATAAATAGATATTCGAACTTGTCTCGATACTCTCAAGAAATAGAAAAGCTTGCAATAATAATATACAACATTACGATCAATTTTAAGAATATTTTTCTTAGGAATTATAAGAACCAAATTCCAAAGTTGATAGTTTTCCTCATATATAACTTCACCAGCTCTATTTCATGCTCATCAAACTTGTAACCTAATATCTTATCAAACTTAATCTTGTATGGATCAGGAACAAACATATTAAGTTTGTTCTTCTAGTACAGCTCCCAGTGAGATGTGTTAGAGAAATTGAAGTCGTTCAGTTGTAGTAATAATTTTAATTATATCCATATAATTAGTAATTTATCATAAAAAAACCAACCAAAAAAAATACAACTATAATGGAAAAGGATGGTGGCATGGATGGCACAGGTGAAGCCTTACCGAGTGGAAATGAGTGCAACATGGTCTTGGGTCCTGTAAGATTTTGCTAGTGCAGATCTTCTTCAAATCTTCCTCTTTTAGACCTTATGACCTAAGATTTAGATTGTAGAAAATATTAACATCAAACATCTAGATTTTATATTTGTACTTAAAGATGAAGTAGAATGGAAGAATAGTATGCATTCTCATGAAAATCGTTTAGAAACAACTGCATAGTTCACGAAGTTTAGTTTGTTAATTGACTATAGTATAATTAGTTATTACTTTCTCAAAACCTGTTATTCACTCATGATTCTGCCTTGATTGGGAATGTTCAATGTACAATTACCGTACCAGCTTTCATGTGGTCATGACTAATCTACTATATGCTTGGTGCTTGGTTGATATCCTATTTAGTTATGCACCCATGCTTCCTTGGTTTTTCACCCTTATTGATTGATGGATTTGTGGTTGATTCTTCCCATTGCAAAACCAACCCATGTGTGATCTATGTTGCAGTGCCTCTGATACAGGCAGTAGTTCCATGTCACTCCACTTCATGGCAAAGAGACCGACCTTTATAGAACATGTCCAATGTAAGATGATAAGACTATTAAACATGCTACCAGATTGTGGGAACCAACTTATTACTTACTTGATGCTGAAGAATTCATGTGTTTAAGAAGATTCCTTGCATGATCACCAGCATATGCATTTGTTGGGCATCAAGAGGCCTGCTTGGCAGGCCACGTGCATTCTGTTACTAACCTGCTAGCTGTTCAGTCCATGTGGTTAGAAACAGTATGCAAAATTCTTTGTGAAATAAGATAAGAGATTGTCTGGTTAGGAAGACCAAATATAAAATAACAATTTGTTACTGTAATATTCTAAAGGTGATTCACAATTTGAGTTGTCTTATATATGAATTTTCTTGGTTCCAAGATATTCTAGATAAGAGTTAACTGTAGGTTTCTCAATTCAAGCAGTGTTTGGATCTGTCTACAATTGAATTTGGCTGTTCCAGGTCATTCTGCTCAAGTCTCCTTTTACTTTTTTTTTTGGATGAAAATAGTTATACACGTTCCTTTTTGGCAGTCTATACACCTTCTCACGCATGGTTGAAGTGAAGGAAATTGTTGTTGTTTGTGATCCATCCTACAAAGATGTGTTTGAAAGTTTGATATCTCTAACTTCTCTCTGTTCTCTCTTGCTTTCTCTTCTCCAGCTTCTTATTCCCGTGTATGCAAGCTCATATGTGTTTATTTGTGCATTGATAATGCATGTGCATACTTATGCTTGGAGTTGGGTGTTACGTGTCTGTTCGTACACGCATGTTCGAGTGCACGTGCTCTGTATAGTTGGTTTCCATTTCATACTTGAATTTAGGTGTTGGCTGCTTTTGAGCTTCTTGTTTCTAGTTCTACAGAAAATATTTAAACTTATTGATTAGCTTTTTCCCAGACACCAAGGAGAAGATCAATGTGGATCTCAATCTCGCTCTGCCTAGGAAGGAGAGACAAGTTTCTGTGTACAGTGGACTTCAGGTGCATGCTGAGTGTTCTAAATTAAGCAAGCCTCGATTTGTTCTTTTTTTGCATCACGGATCAGATTTCTTGTGGTACATTCTTTAGTGGGGAATTTATTAGGTTGTACTATCCAAGTCATGTCAGTTATTCTCATTCACGGTGTTCTCCATCTGTTCTGTAGCTGCTTATATTTCAAGAGAAATAGTTAGCTTAAATCAATGGGCAGGAAGGAGCACATAAATTTTTTATTAATTTACCAGCATTTTGCAATGCTATCAGTATAGACACTTGGCAAAAAAGCACAGGAAGATTTGTTTGGATATGTACTTAGGGAAAAAGGCATTGAGCCTATCTCCATGTGTTTTTTATGTATTCATGAAATTGGTTTCTTAATCAAATATCAGAAAAAAAATATTCTTTTCTAGTTGTATTTTGCATTTTCAGAGTAATTTTTTTTATCAAAGTACGATACGTTTGAGTTATACATTTTGGAATGCCATGCCACAAATATTTGGTGTGAAATACTGTCAGTTGTACTCTACTGCTGATAATAGCATTCTTCTATTAGAATTATATTTTTCTTTTCTTCTACAGGAAGTCGATTCGAACTCTGAGCTTGTTTGCATTCATGATTCTGCAAGGCCTTTGGTGTTATCTGGAGATGTAGAAAAGGTTCGGACAGTAAATCCCTTTGTATACACACATCTTGTGCATGGTTGAGGTTGCTTTATGAACTGAACAAAGCAAGCCTTGTGGATACTGGACATGTTTATTTTGAATTGAATTATGAATTAAGGATTAGAATAAGAGAACTATTGGGGTTTCCACCAGTGTTTACCGGTTATTTGTTTATGGTGCATACTAATTTTTTGGATATGTTTGTGCCGATGATCTTTAGTGGGCCATTCATTTAAAAGCACTATTTAATTGTTATCAAATTCAATGGCATTTTAATCAATTTGTCCCTTCTCTCTTGATTTTTTCCAAACATACCCAGCATGATTGACACTTTTGATCATCCTATACGGTACTACATGGTAGTTTGATTGTATTTAGTGGATATTATTGCAGCTATCTCTTGTACTCATATGCACATTCAAATTATTTTTTTACACATGTTTTTATCTTCTTCTTCAGAAAAAAGAAAAAAAACTCATGTTTCTATCGTATTGTCTGCTTTCGTATGGCACTTGTTCACATACTGTAACCCTTCAGATGAACAAAACAGAACATTTCCCAAAAGATCTCTATATTGTCAATCAACCCTTCAACTTTTGTGACAAAGCCATGTAGTTGGCATATTCTAATAAACTCTGCAAATCAGTTTTTTTGAGTGCTTGCTAAATTTACATAAAAATTCATATGAATAGGCCTCTGAACCTATCATCAACTAATTTATTAGGTTGCAGATGCTAATCGTGTTCTATGTGATAAGCTTTATCCTCAAGTCTTTTCTTCTTCTTGTCTTTTCTGTTTCTCTAAGTAGTTTTCACTACTTCAGCCCGTTTCTATTTGATTTGGAAGCAAGAAGGTAACATGGTGTATCAACTACTTGCTGTTAGGTCCTAAAAGATGGTTGGCTTATTGGGGCAGCTGTGCTTGGTGTCCCAGTCAAAGCTACAATCAAAGAGGTATTTACTGATTTATGGCAAGTAATTATGGGCTTTTTTTGAGTAATAAAAGTACCAACATAGCCAGCATACGCTAAGTGTCTGTCTCTGCGAAACTTAATCTCCATATTATTATTGGCAATTGTAGCCTGTAGGTCTTTATGCTATTTGGACTTTACTTCGTTCTTCTATCTATTCTTTTTCTCTTTAGATTAAAAGCACTATAAGTAGTATTTTCAGCAGCACCTTCAAGGTAGCTAACTGTAATCTGTCAACATGACCCTGGCAATGGAAGTCTACTTCTATATGGGCATGCAGTAATGATTAGATGTTGTGACATTCTTACTTAAAGACCTGTACTCTTAGAGCATCTTTCTGCTTAAAGGATAAACAATGAGCTTGAATCTTGGACATTAACTTGCAGTGACAACATTCCATTGATGAACTTTTGCATCTTTGCGTTGTCATGGTTATGGTCCGTATCATAGGTGATGTAAAATGGTTTTTAAATTGCCTAAATAGACTAGCAATTATAATTCTATTAAATATAAAATTATTCTACTATTTAGGATTGTACTATTAGAGTTTTAATAACTTTGGAATCTCATTGTTTTCGGTATTTAATTTTCCTATTTGTATTATTATATTATTTCCTAATCTGATTAGTATTAGTAGTCTAATTTTATTAAGCAAAAGAAAACTTATGAAATATTATAAATATCTTTATAAATTCACTTTTGAGGTAAATTTCGGTTTTTCAATAAAACACTGTAAGAGTTTCTCAATTTTTTAGTCGTGTGAAACTTCTTATATCTGATGTTTAAAAAATCTTGGGTATGATGTGTATGTTCTTACTCTAGAATCAATAAGAAGCAAAATATCTCTAACTTGTCCTACAATAATAGAAACTTATTGTGGAATCAATTGGTATAAGCTTATTAAGAGAGAACTCAAATATCTTCAAGAGCTTAAAATTGAAAGGACTCGAGAAAACTATTCTGAAATTATTTTTCTGCTTAACTTCTTTATTCCTTGCATACTTGGAGTTGGTTTTATACATAGACTAGAAAGTAACAGTTATCTGAAGATCAGAAACTGCCTATCCATTAAGAAAACCAAGCAAGAGAAATTCAAACACTACAAACTACCTATCTGAACTTCCTACCTTAACTGACACTAACATAATATATAGCCATGTCATATAGTAATATAATAAAATAGAACATGACATGACTAATCAAACATTTGGCAGTTAACAGCCCATCCCTTAATTCTTTTTCCTCTGGTAGACTTTGTCAAATGGCTCAATATGTGAGGCATAAAACAGTCATTTGCAGCTTAACAATCTGCTTATAACTCTGCATTTCACCTGTTAAACGTGCAGTTATCACATTTTATTGGAACTATTTATTTTTTAGAATAATATACAGAAGAATTATTCCTTATTTATAGATGTAATGGCTTGGCGTAACTTCAATCAAAAATTAGTTGAATTTAAAATAAAGAATTTCAAGCCCTTCTGCTCACCTATTACGTCAACATTTCCACCACCTAATGAAGTTTGGATTGTGTAATATATTTCTCAGTTAATCTTATTTTTTGTGAAACCCCTTCCCTAATTCATTGCAGGCAAAATGAGGTGCGACAGACGGTCCATTCATTTGGGTATGAGTCAATGCACTAGAGCATTTCGGTTAATATTAGAACTAGAAGCAGAGGTGCAGTGTGCGCGCACAACGAAACAAATACGATAAGGGGGAGGGAAGGAGAAGGAGTACATTTATTTGCTGTGCGGAATAGAACGAGTGTGATCACACCAGCACTAATGCACCGGATCGCGTCAGAACTCCGCAGGAAGTCCTTGTGTTGCAACCGTCATTTTTAGGACAGGGCGTTAAACTTTACGCACAATCGGAGCCGCGGTAAGCCTGTTCATTCACCAGCATTAGTCGCGGCACCGAACATTTTGGTTAATATTTTTTGTGCATTCATTTATAGTCCACCACGTAATAAGAGTGTCATTACGAGTATCCTACATAGTAGAACAACAATAATAGAGGTGCGGTGGGTGGTCCGTTCATCTGGGTGTGAGTTAAGGTGTTGGGACATTTTGCTTGATATTAGAACTAGAAGCAAATGGGCAATGTTCACGGACAGTGAAATAGATGATGGGAGGGGGGAGGGAAGTAGAAGGAGTATATGCATTTGCTTCGCGAAATGAGACGGGTGCGATCATGCCATCACTAATGCACCAGATCCTATTAGAACTCCGCAGTGAAGTATTCTTTAGCAAGAGTAGTACTAGGATGGGTAACCTCCTGGAAAGTACTCGTGTTGCACCAGTGTTTTTGCGAAAAGGGAGTTAAACGTTACGTGCAACGGGAGTTATGGTCTGTCATTTTATTCGCTGGCGTGAGTCGCGGTGCCGGGTTAATATTTTTCATAGAAAAAATTTGCAGTCCACCACGTAATAAGAGTGTTATTACGAGTATCTTATAAAGTAGAATAATGAAAATAGAGATGTTGCGCGCAGTCCGTTCATTTAGGCATCAGTCGAGGCACCGAGGCATTTTGCTCGATACTAGAACTAAAAGCATATGTGCGGTGTGCGCGCACAATGAAACAAATTATGGGAGGGGGGAGGGAAGGAGAATGGGTATCAAATGGATCATCCCCCACGCCTCTTTTTTCGTGGTTTTACTATGTAAGATACTCATAATGACACTTTTATCTCGTGATAAATTATAAATGAATACACAAAAAATATTAAGTAAAATTCCCTGCACTGCGACTCATGCTGGTGAATGAACTGGCGGACCGTCTGTCAAGTTGCGCATAAGGTTTAACGCCCTGTCTGCAAAAAAATGGGTGCAACACGAGGACTTCCCAGGAGGTGACCCATCCTAATATTATTCTCGCCCAAGCACGCTTAACTACAGAGTTCGATTCGGTACATTAGTGTTAGTATGATCATAACCCTTCCATTTCGCGCTGCAAATATATATACCCCTTCTTCTTACCTCCCCCTCCCATCATTTGTTTCGTTGTGCGCGCACACCGCACCTCTCCTTCTAGTTCAAATATCAAGCAAAATATCCCAGTGCCTCGACTCACACCTAGATGAACGGACTGCTAAATGAACCTCTATTTTCGTTGTTCTACTATATAAGATAATCGTAATGACACTTTTATCACATGGTCTACTATAAATGAATGCACGAAAAATATTAAGCAAAATGCCCTGATGACGCGACTCACGTCAGCGGACTGTGGCTCCGGTCGCGCATAACATTTGATACCCCGTCCGCAAAAAGAAGGGTGCAACACGAGAACTTCCCAATAGGTCACCCATCCTAGTAATACTCTCGCCCAAGCATGTTTAACTACGAAGTTCTGATGGGATCTGATGCATTAGTGCTTGTATGATCGCAAATTTCCCATTCTGTGTTATAAATACATATACCCCCTCTCCTTCCCTCCCCCTCCCATCATTTGTTTCACAGTGCACGCACACCTCACCTTTGCTTATAGTTCTAATATCAAGCAAAATGTCCCGACGCCTAGACTCATGCCTAAATGAACGGACCGCCCGTCGCACCTCTGTTTTTGTTATTCTACTAATTAAGATACTTGTAATAATACTCTTATTACGTGGTGTACTATAAATGAATATACGAAAAAATTAAGCAAAATGCCCTAACGACGCGACTCACACTGACGGACTCTGACTCTGGTCGCGTGTAATGTTTGATGCCCCATCCACTAAAAGAAGAGTGCAACACGAGAACTTCCCAAGAGATCACCCATCCTAGTATTACTCTCGCCCAAGCATGTTTAACTACGGAGTTCTGATAGGATTCGGTGCATTAATGTTGGTATGATCGCACCCGTCCTATTCCGTAGCTCAAATACATATACCCCTTCTCATTCCCTTCCCCCTCCCATCATTAGTTTCACTCTGCGCGCATACCTCACCTCTACTTCTAGTTCTAATATCAAGAGAAATACCCCAGCTCCTCGACTCACGCCCAGATGAACAGACTGCCGGCTGGACCTCTATTTTCGTTGCTCTACAAATTAAGATGCTCGTAATGACACTCTTATCACGTGGTGGACTATAAATTAATACATTAAAAGTATTAAGCAAAATTCACCAGACTGCGACTCACACAGGCGAATGAACCGGCTAACCGTCGCTCTAAACGCGTGCAACGTTTAACATCCCGTCTGAAAAATAATGGTGCAACACGAGGACTTCCTAGGAGGTCACCCATCCTAGTACTACTCTCGCCGAAGCATGCTTAACGACGAAATTATAATGGGATCCGGTGCATTAGTGCTTATGGGCCCGGTGCATTAGTGCTGATATGATCACACCCGTCCAATTCTGTGCTACATTTACATATACCCCTTCTCCTTCCCTCCCCCCTCCCATCATTTGTTTCGCTGTGCGCGCACACTGCACCTCTATTTCTAGTTCTAATATAGAAAGAAATGCCACGACGCCTTAACTCATACCCAGATGAACGGACTGCCCACCGTACCTCTGTTTTCGTTGTTCTACTATATAAGATACTCGTAATGACACTCTTATCATGTGGTGAACTATAAATGAATGCAAGAAAAATATTAAGCAAAATACCCCGACGTTGTGATTCACATTTGCGAATGAACCGACAGACCGTGGCTCCAGTCCCGTGTAACGTTTAAGGCCCCCTCTGCAAATAGACGGGAACAACACGAGGACTTTCTAGAAAGTCACGTATCCTAATACTATTCTCGCCCAAGCACTCTTAACTGCAGAGTTCTGATGGGATCTAATTAATTAGTGCTGGTCTGATCGTACCTCTTCTATTTTATGCTACAAATACATATACCCCTTCTCCTTTCCTCCACCCTTCCAAATACATATATACCGCATCTCTGCTTCTAGTTCAAATATAGAGAAAAATGCACCGATGCCTCAAATCATGCCTAGATGAACGGACCACCCGCCGCACCTCTGTTTTCGTTGTTCTACTATATAAGATGCTCATAATAACACTCCTATTACGTGGTGGACTATAAATGAATGCACGAAAAAATATGAAGTAAAATATCCTGACGTTGCGACTCACGTCGGCTGACTGTGGCTCCAATCGCGTGTAACGTTTAATACCCTGTCTGCAAAAAGACGGGTGCGACACAAGGACTTCCTAGGAGGTCACCCATCTTAGTACTACTCTCGCTCAAAAACACTTAGCTACAAAATTTTGATGGGATTCGATGCATTAGTACTAGTATGATCGCGCCTGTTCCACTCTGCACTACAAATACATAAACCCTTTCTCCTTCCCTCCCCCCTCCCGTTATTTGTTTCGCTGTGCGCGCACACCACACCTCTACTTCTAGTTTTAATATCAACCGAAATGCTCTGGTACCTCAACTCACGCCAAGATGAATGGACCACTCGCTGCACCTCTGTTTTCGTTGTTCTACTAATTAAGATACTCGTAATGACACTTTTATCACGTGGTGGACTATAAATAAATGCATAAAAAATTTTAAACAAAATGCTCAGGCGCTGGGATTCACGCCGGCGAATGAACCGACGGACCGTGGCTCCACTCGCGTATAATGTTTAATGCCTCATCCGCAAAAAGATGGGTGCAACATGAAGACTTTCCAGGAGGTCACCCATCTTAGTACTACTCTCGCTCAAGAACGCTTAGCTACAAGTTCTGATAGGATCCAAAGGATTAGAGCTTGTATGATCGCACCCGTCCCATTTTGCGCTGCAAATGCATGTGCCCCTTCTCCTTCCCTCCCCCTACCATCATTTGTTTCACTGTGCGTGCACACCTCACCTCTGCTTCTAGTTCGAATATCAAGCGAAATACTTTGGCACCTCAACTCACGCCCATATTAATGGACCGCTCACCACACGTCTATTTTTGTTGTTCTACTAATTAAGATGCTCCTAATAACACTCTTATCACGTGGAGGACTATAAATGAATGCACGAAAAATATTAAGCAAAATGCCCTGACGCCATGACTCACACTGGCGGATGGTGGCTCCAGTTGCGTGTAACATTGAATGCCCCGTTAGCAAAAAAATGGATGCAACACAAGGACTTCCCAGGAGGTCACCCATCCTAGTACTACTTTCGCCTAAACACGCATAACTGCGGAGTTCTAATGGGATCTGGTGCATTAGTGCTGCTATAATTGCACCCTTCACTATTTGCGCTGCAAATACATATACCTCTTCTACTTCCTTCCCCCCTCCTGTCATTTATTTCATTTTACGTGCACACCGCTACTCTACTTTTAGTTTTAATAATAAGCGAAATGTCTCAGCACCACGACTCACGCTCAGATGAACAGACTGCCCGCCACACCTTTTTTTTTATTGTTCTAATATGAAAGATGCTCGTAATGACACTTTTATTACGTGGTGGACTATAAATGATTCACAAAAAATATTAAGCAAAATGCCCAGGTGCGGTGACTCATGTCAGCAGACTGTGGCTCCATTAGTACATAATGTTTATCTCTGTGTCCGCAAAAAGATGGGTGGAACACGAGAACTTCCCAGGAGGTCACCCATTTTAGAACTACTCTCGTTCAAGCACACTTAAATATGAAGTTAAGATGCGATACAGTGCATTATTACTGGTATGGTTACACCCGTACCATTTTGCGCTGCAAATACATATACTCCTTCTTCTCTCCCACCTCCCATCATTTATTTCGCTGTACACGCACACCGCACCTCTCCTTCTAGTTCTAATATCAAGAGAAATGTCCCGGTGCATCGACTCATGCCCAGATGAAAAAAATGCTCGCTGCACCTCTGTTTTCGTTGTTCTACTATGTAAGATGCTCGTAATGATACTCTTATCATGTGGTGGATTATAAATAAATACACAAAAAATAATAAGCAAAATATATCAGCACCACGACTCACACCAGCAAATGAACCGATGGACCGTGACTTCGGTCGCGCGTAATATTTAATGCCCCGTCCACAACAAGACGGATGCAACATAAGGACTTCTCAAGAGGTCACCCATCTTGGTACTACTCTCGCTCAAGCATGCGTAGCTGCGAATTCTGATGGGAGCTGGTGTATTAGTGCTGGTATAATCGCACTCGTCCCAATCCACGTTGCAAATGCGTACGCCCCTTCTCCTTCCCTCCCCCCTCCCATTCTTTGTTTCCCTATGCGCGCGCACTTCACCTCTATTCTAGTTCTAATTTCAAGCAAAATGGCCCGACGTCTCGACTCAAGCTCAGATGAACAGATAGCCCACAGCACCTCTATTTTCATTGTTCTACTAATTAAGATAATTGTAATGACACTCTTATTACGTGGTGGATTATAAATGAATACACAAAAAATATTGAGCAAAATATCCCGACACCGTGACTCACACTGGCAAATGAACCGGCGGACTGTGCCTCCAGTGGCGTGTAATGTTTAATACCCCGTTCGTAAAAAGACGTGTGCAACATGAGGAATTCCCGATAGGTCACCCATCTTAGTGCTACTCTCACCCACGCACAATTTGCTACGAGTTTTGATGGGATCCAGTGCATTAGTGCTGGTATGATTGCACCCGTCCCATTCCGCGCTTAAATATATGTACCCCTACTCTTTCTCTCCCCCCTCCCATTATTTGTTTCACTGTGCACGCACACCACGCTCAGATGAATAGATTGTTCACCGCACCTCTTTCTTCGTTGTTCTACTATGTAAGATGCTAGTAATGACACTCTTATCATATGGTGAACTATAAATGAATGCACGAAAAATATTAAGCAAAATGTCACGTAGCCGCGGCTCACACTGACGAATGAACAGGCAGACCATGGCTCCGGTCGTGCATAACGTTTAACGCCACATCTGCAAAAATACGGGTGCAACATGAGAACTTCTCAGGAGGTCACCTATACTAGTATTACTCTCACCCAAGCATGCTCAACTACAGGGTTCTAATGGGATCTAATGTATTAGTGCTGATATGATCGCACTTGCTCCATTTTGTGCTACAAATACATATTCCCCTTCTCTTTCCCTCCCCCTCCCATCATTTGTTTCACTGTGCATGCACACAGCACCTTTGCTTTTATTTCTAATATCAAACGAAATGCCTCGGTGCCTCGACTCACGACCAGATGAACGAACCACCCGACGCAACTCATTTTTCATTGTTCTACTTTGTAAAATAATTGTAATGACACTCTTATCACATCATTGACTATAAGTGAATGCATGAAAAATATTAAGCAAAATGCTCTGATGCTGTGACTCACACCGACAGACTGTGGCTCCAGTCGCGCGTAACATTTAATGCCCCGTCCACAAAAATACAAGTGTAACAAGAGGACTTCTCAGTAGGTCACCCATTCTAGTATTACTCTAGTCCAAACACAGTTAACTGCATAGTTCTTACGAGATCAAGTACATAAGTGTTGGTATGATCGCACACGTCTTATACCGCATTACAAATACATCTACCCCTTCTCCTTCCCTTCCCCTTCCCTTCATTTATTTCGTTGTCTGCGCACACTGCATCTCTACTTCTAGTTCTAATATAGAGCGAATGCCCCGGTGCATCGACTCATGCCCAGATGAACGGACCACCTGTCATCCCTCTATTTTTATTGTTCTACTATGTAAGATACTCGTAATAACACTCTTATCACGTGGTGGACTATAAATGAATGCACAAAAAAGATTAAAAAAAATGCTTTGATGTCGCGACTCACGCTGGTGAATGAATCAGTGGATCATAGCTTTGGTCGCGCGTAACATTTAACGCCCCATCTGCAAAAAGACAGGTGCAACACGAGCACTTCCTAGGAGGTCACCCCCATCCTAATACTACTTTCGTCCAAGCACGCTTAACTATAGAGTTCTGATGAGATCCGGTGCATTAGTACTAGTATGATCGTACCCGTCCCATTTGACCGCACCTCTGTTTCTAATTCTAATATCAAACGAAATGACCCGGCGGCTCGACTCACGCCTAGATGAACGAACTGCCCGTCGTACCATGTTTTTTGTTGTTCTATTATGTAAGATGCTCATAATGACACTCTTATCACGTGGAGAACTGTAAATGAATGTACGAAAAATATTAAGCAAAATGCCTCGGCGCTGCAACTCACGACGGTAAATTGTTGCTCTTGTCGTGCGTAACATTTAACGTCCCATTAGCAAGAAAAAAGGTTCAACAAGAGAACTTCCCAAAAGGTCACCCATTCTAGTACTATTCTCCCCCAAGCACACTTCATTGTTGAGTTCTGATGTGATCTAGTTCATTAATGCTGGTATAATTGCACCTGTACCATTTCGCGCTACAAATACATATACTCCTTCTCCTTCCCTCCTCCTCCCATCATTTATTTCGCTGTGTGAGCACACCGCACCTCTGCTTCTAGTTCTAATATAGAGCGAAATGCCCCGGCACCTTGACTCACGCCTAGATTAACAGACCAGCCATCGCACTTTTGCTTTCGTTGTTCTACTATGTAAGATACTCGTAATGACACTCTTATCTCGTGATGGATTATAAATAAATGCACGAAAAAAATAAATAAAATGCCACGGCGCTGCGACTCACGCCGGTGGATAAACCGACGAATCGTGTCTCTGGTTGCGGGTAATGTTTAATGCCCCATCCACAAAAAGACAAGTGCAACACGAGAACTTCCCAAGAGGTCACACATCCTAGTACTACTCTCGCCCAAGCACGATTAACTGCGAAGTTCTAATGAGATCCGGTGTATTAGTGCTGGTATGATCACACCCATTCAATTTCGCGTTGCAAATACATATACCCCTTCTCCTTCCCTCCCCACTCGCGTCATTTATTTTGCTATAGGCACATACTGCACCTTTGCTTCTAGTTCTAATATCAAGCGAAATGGCCTAGTGCCTCAACTCACGCCCAAATGAACAGACTGCACGTCGCACCTCTATTTTCATTGTTCTACTATATAAGATACTCATAATGACACTTTTATCACGTGATGGACTATAAATGATTATACAAAAAATATTAAAAAAATAATTTCTGGTACCTTGACTCACTTTTACGAATAAACTGAAAAATCGTGGCTCCATTCGCGCGTAATGTTTAATGCCCTGTATGCAAAAATAAGCAACACGAGAACTTCCCAGGAGGTCACTATCCTAGTAGTACTCTCGCCCAAGCACCTTTAATTGCGGAGTTCTGATGGGATCCGGTGCATTAGTACTGGTATGATTGCACATATTCCATTATGTGCTGCAAATACATATATCCCTTCTCCTTCCCTCCCCCCTCCCGTTATTTGTTTCATTATGCGCGCGCACCTCATCTCTACTTCTAGTTCTAATATAGAGCGAAATGCTCCAGCACCTCCACTCAGGCCAAGATGAATGGACTGCCCGTTGCACATCTGTTTTCATTGTTTTACGATTTAAGTTGCTCATAATGACACTCTTATCACGTGGTGGATTATAGATGAATGCACAAAAAATATTAAGAAAAATATCCCTCTGCTGCAACTCACACCAGTGAATGAACCGGTGGACCATGGCTCCGATCGCGCATAATGTTTAATACCCTGTCCGCAAAATAATTGGTGCCAAATGAGGATTTCCTAGGAGGTCACACATCCTAGTACTACTCTCGCCCAAACACGCTTAACTGCATATTTCTAATGGGATTCAGTGCATTAATCCTGGTATGATCGCACCCATCTCATTCTGCGCTGTAAATACATATTCCCCTTCTCCTTCCCTCCCCCCTCCCTTCACTTGTTTCGTTGTAAGCGCACATCGCACCTCTGCATCTAGTTCTAATCAAATGAAATGCTCCGACGTCTCGACTCACGCACATATGAATGGACAGCCCGTCGCACCTCTATTTTCGTTGTTCTATTTGTAAAATGCTTGTAATAACACTCTTATCATGTGGTGTACTATAAATAAATGCACAAAAAATATTAAGCAAAATGCCCTGGCACTGCGACTCACGCTTGCGAACTGTGACTCCAGTCGCACATAACTTTTGATGCCCCGTTCGTAAAAAGACGGGTACAACACGAAGACTTCCCAAGAGGTCACCCATCTTAGTACTACTCTCATCCAAGTACGCTTAACTATAGAGCTATGATGGGATCCGAAGCATTAGTGCTGATATGTTCGCACCCATCCCATTCCACGCTACAAATGCATGTGGCCCTTCTCCTTCTCTCCCCCCTCCCATCATTTGTTTCACTGTGCGAGCATACCTCACCTCTGCTTCTAGTTTTAATATCAAGTAAAATGCTACGACGCCTCGATTCACGCCCAAATGAACCAATTGTCTGCCGCACCTTTGTTTTTGTTGTTCTACTATGTAAAATACTCATAATGACACTGTAGCGCCCGGACCGAGAAGGAGGAGAAAAAAAAAACAAAACAAAACAAAAAAAAAGGGGGGCCACGTCGGCAGCCACGTCAGCAGGCCCGGTCAGCAGTCTCGGCCAACCGGGGCCTGCCACGTGGCAAGACCACGTCGCTCCGAAAAGGAGCCACGTTGGCGATCCGCGTGGGTGCAATCGGATGGCCCAGATCAATCGCGCGATCGGACGGCCCAAATACAATCGCACGGACGGCCCAGATTCAATCAAAAACGAACGGCCCAGATTAAAACAAAATGAACGGGTGAGATCAAAAGGCAAGGGGTTATAAATAGAACCCCCACACCAGACCACAAACCCTAGCCGCCTGCCGCTCGCCGGAGAAGACAAACCAGAAGCCGGCCGCCGCCACCCGCCGCCGCGCCGGAGAAATTTCTAACCGCCGATCGAGGTAAATTTCATACCCCCGACTCGTTTTTCCACGCTGATTCCTCTTGTGGCCAAATCGGAGCCAAAATCCTGGCCAAACGGCCGGAATACGCGGCCGAAGGCCAGCGGCGCCGCCGCGCCCCCTCTCGGTTTTTGCCTCCGATGAGGCCTTTTCCGGCCTCCGTTTGATGCAATTTTTATATCACCGTGATCACCATTCTTTTCTCTACAGGTTGACCGGAGCCGAATCACCAAATCACGAACCTCGCCGGAGAGCCGCCGCACCCGAGAGTGCCGCCGCCGGTAAGCTCTGTTTTTCCGTGATTTTTTGGCCCCCCGAGGGCCCTAGGGTTGTTTTCTCATAGGGACCGATGCGAGTGTGGCCGAATTCGGCCGGAAACGGCCGAAAACAGCCAACCCGAGGCGACTCGCCGCCGTCAGCAGCGGCGCCGTCGCCGGAGCACGGCGGAGCCGCCGTGCCGGAGTTGCGATTTGGGCCGAAAGGGGCCCTGGGCCTAATTTGGGATTTTTTTTTGGAACACGTGCAGGTACCAGTAGTGCGTTTCAGTTCCCCGAGGAAAATTCAGGAAAAATTAGGGATAGCCTGCAAGCGCACTACAAAGCCGTGTTCGGACCCCGAAAACGAGTAAGTACCCCTCACCCTATTTCCTATCACGGTATTAAAGTTCAAAATGATAAAACGGTATTTCTTGAATTAACAAATGTGTGAAATTGCTTAAGGTGGCTAATGGAGCCCAAGTCTAGTGTGATTGATGATTTACTGTTATTTGGCCTGTTTTACAGCTTTAAATGCATTATGAGGTTTGATTTGTTCATTTTATAGTTTCGAGTGCATATATTACTGTTTTATTAATTATGGGTTGAAAGACTGAAGAACTGATACTGTATGTTGTCTGTTTGGCATGAATTACGATTTGCTTGTTTAAATATGAATTGATGATGCTTATTGAGGAAAAGGAAAATGAAAGATTGTGTAGACTGATAATTGTATGATGGAGTCAGCCTGACGAGATATCCTGGGAGATGGTGGACGGACCGGGTCCGTAGGGAACCCTACCGGGATTGTGGTCTCACATGCCGGACGGGGTATGGAGATCTTATGGTTTTGGCGCCCATACCGGACGGGGTATGGGGACAGCCCGTTTCACCCTCATGCCGGACGGGGTATTGAGGTTTATGGTTTTGGCGCCCATACCGGACGGGGTATGGGGACGGCCCTGGAAACTGATTATGAATGTTAAAGGTTAACGGGTAGCGGGACCCCTATGGACCCCCATGGATACTAGTAGGCTGGTAAATGAGAAAAGGATATGTGGTATAATGATTGAATTACAAAAGGCGTGATAAGTGCTATGTTTTACAACTTATATTATTCCATGATTGTGATAATGTTATTGTTTTTCTTATATTGTTTCATGAATTCGACCGAGGTAAGTGGATGGTAAAGGTTTTATCATAAATAAAAGGATTTGTTGTAAATCATGCTCCATTGGTCTTTTGTGTTTTTCTACCCACCTTTACCTCCGTGACGGTGAGATATCGTGATGTTCTTACTGGGCTAGTGTAGCTCACTCCTTATTTAACTATTTCAGATCAGGAAGACATGGTTCCCGAGCCCGTTCTGCAGGAGGACGACGAAGGGGATGCTTAGAGATTCTGTAGTCATACTCATAGTTTTATTTTCGAGTTTCTCTTTTAGTTAGTTTAATCTTTTATATTTTAAGTACGTTTTTGGTTTTCGTGTAAGGGATGTCAACTGAAATTTTGATCTCGCTTCCGCATTTTATGTGTTTAAATACTCATTTCATTTTCACATTTCCGGGGTCGTTACAGACACTCTTATCACGTAGTAAACTATATATCAATGCACGAAAAAAATTAAATAAAAAACTCTAGTATCGCGACTCACGTTTGCGAATGAATCGGTGAACCGCTGCTCCGGTTGCATGTAACATTTAACGCCTCATCTGCAAAAAGATGAGTGCAACACGAGAACTTTGCAGGAGGTCACCCATCCTAGTAATACTCTTGACCAAGCACACTTAACTGTAGAGTTCCAACGGGATCCGGTGCATTAGTGCTCGTATAATATCAACCGTATCATTCTGTGCTGTAAAGACATATACTCGTTCTCCTTCCCTCCCCCCTCTCGTTATTTATTTCACTGTGTGCGCACACTGCACCTCTCATTCTAGTTTTAATATAGAGCAAAATGTCCCAATGCCTCGACTCACGCCCAGATGGACAGACTGTCCACCGCACATAATTTTTTATTGTTCTGCTACATAAAATGCTCGTAATGACACTCTTATCATGTGGTGGACTATAAATGAATGTACGAAAAATATTAAGTAAAAACCCTAACGCCGTGACTCACATTTGTGAATGAACCGACGGACCATATCTCTCGTCGCGCATAACATCTAACGCCTCGTCTACAAAAAGACGGGTGCACCATAAAGACTTCCCAAGAGGTCACCCATCCTAGTCTTATTCTCGCCCAAGCATGCTTGACGGCGGAATTTTGATGGGATTCAATGCATTAGTGTGAGCATGATTTAATCCTTCTAATTTTGCGCTCAAATACATGTACCCTTACTCCTTCCCTCCCTCCTCCCATTAATTATCTCGATGTGCGCACACACTGCACCTCTTCTTCTAGTTATAATATCAAGCAAAATTCCACAACTCTTTGACTCACGCACAGATGAACAGACTGCTCGTCGTACCTCTATTTTTGTTGTTCTACTATGTAAGATGCTCGTAATGTCACTCTTATCACGTGGTGGACTATAAATGAATTTATGAAAAATATTAAGTAAAATGCTCCAGTGCCACAACTCACGTTTGCGAATGAACCGGCTGACCGTGGCTTCGGTCACCTGTAATAGTTAACACCCCATCTGCAAAAAGACGGGTACAACACGAAAACTTCTCAGGAGGTCACCAATCCTAGGACTACTCTCATACAAGCACGCTTATTTACTTAGCTCTTATGGGATCCGATGCAGTAGTCCTGGTATGATCGCACCCTTTCCATTTTGTGCTGCAAATATATATACCCCTTCTCCTTCCCTCCCCCCTCCAATCATTTGTTTCGCTTATGCGTGCACACCGCACCTCTACTTCTAGTTCTAATATCGAGTAAAATGCCCCGGCGACTCGACTCATGCCCAGATGAACGGACTGCCCACTGTACCTCTATTTTCGTTGTTCTACTTGTAAGATACTCATAATGACACTCTTATCACGTGGTAGATTATAAATGAATGCATAAAAAAGATAAAGTAAAATGCTCCGGCGCCACGACTCATGTTTTCGAATGAATCCACGGACCGTGACTCTAGTCACGCGTAACATTTAACGCCCTATCCGCAAAAAGGCGAATGCAACACGAGATCTTCTAAGGAGGTCACCCATCCTAGTACTATTGTCATCTAAGCGTGCTTAACTGCAGAGTTCTGATGGGATCTGGTACATTAGTGTTGGTATGATTGCACCAGTACCATTCCGCGCTACAAATACATATACCCTTTTTATATACCTCCTCCCTCCCATCATTTATTTCGTTGTGCGCACACACTACACCTCTACTTCTAGTTCTAATATCAAATGAAATGCCCCAATGCCACGACTCATGCCCAGATGAACGGATTGCCTACTGCACCTTTATTTTCATTATGCACACACACCCAACCTCTACTTCTAGTTCTAATATCAAATGAAATGACCCAGCGCCACGACTTACACCCAGATGAATGGACCACCTACCGCACTTTTATTTTCGTTGTTCTACTATGTAAGATACTCGTAATGACACTCTTATCACGTGATGGATTATAAATGAATACACGAAAAATATTAAGCAAAATGCCCAAGCACTGTGACTCGCATTTGCGAATGAACTGGTTGACCGTGGATCCAGTTGCATGTAACATTTAACGCTCCATTTGTAAAAAGACGGGTGCAACACGAGGACTTCCCAGGAGGTCACTCATCTGAGAACTAATTTTGCCCAAGCACACTTAATTGCGAAGTTCTGATGGCATCTGGTGGACTAGTGCTGGTATGATCGCACCTGTCCCATTTTGCATTGCAAATACATATACCCCCCTCTCTTTTTCCCTCATCTCTCCCGTCATTTGTTTCACTGTGAGTGCACACTGCATCTCTGCTTCTAATTCTAATATCAAGCGAAATGCCATGGCGGCTCAACTCACGCCCAGATGAACGAGCAGCCCGCCACACCTCGTTTTTTGTTAT
Organism: Carica papaya; assembly: GCF_054855325.1. Taxonomy (NCBI): domain Eukaryota; kingdom Viridiplantae; phylum Streptophyta; class Magnoliopsida; order Brassicales; family Caricaceae; genus Carica; species Carica papaya. The sequence continues at coordinate 29,861,714 of NC_142311.1, forward strand.
TCTACTATGTAAGATACTCATAATAACACTCTTATCACGTGATGGATTATAAATGAATGCACAAAAAATATTAAGCAAAATGGCCCAGTGCTGGGATTCTCAGTTACGAATGAACCAATGGACTGTGGCTCAAGTCACGCATAACATTTAACGCCCCGTGTGCAAAAAGACAGGTGCAACACGAGGACTTCCCAGGAGGTCATCCATCCTAGCACTAATCTCGCTGAAGCATGCTTTATTGCCGAGTTCTGATGGCATCCGATGCACTATTGCTGGTATGATCACACCCCTCCCATCTGCGCTACAAATACATATAGCCCTTCCCCTTCCCTCACCCCTCCCTTCATTTATTTCATTGTGCGTGCACACTGCACCTCTTCTTCTAATTCTAATATCAAGAAAAATGTACCAGGGGCTCGACTCATGCCCAGATGAACAGATCGCCTGCCACATCTCTGTTTTTATTGTTCTACTAAGTAAGATTCTCGCAATGACTCTCTCATTACGTAGTGGATTATAAATGAATGCACGAAAAATATTAAGCAATTCGGCACTGCAACTCATGCCGTCGAATGAACCGACAGAATGTGATTCTAATCATGTGTAACGTCTAACGCCTCGTCCGTAAAAAAATGGGTGCAACACGAGAACTTCCCAAGTGGACACCCACCCTAGTACTACCTTCGCCCAAGCACACTTAGCTGCGGAGTTCTGATAGGATATGTTGATTAGTGCTGGTATGATTGCACCTATACCATTTCGTGCTGCAAATACATATATCCCTTCTCCTTCCTTTCCCCATCCCATCAATTGTTTCGTTGTGCACACACACCGCACCTCTACTTCTAGTTCTAATATCAAGTGAAAGGCTCTGTCGCCTCGACTCACACCCAGATGAACGGACCACTTGCTGCACCTCATTTTTCTTTGTTCTACTATATAAATTGTTCGTCATCACACTCTTATCACATGGTGGATTATAAATGAATACATAAAAAATACTAAATAAAATACTCCGGCATCATTTGTTTCGTTATGTGTGCACACTGTATCTTTGCTTCTAGCTCTAATATAAAGTGAAATGCTCCGATGCATCGACTCATGCCTATATGAACGGACCGCCCGCCGCACCTCTATTTTTTTTGTTCTACTATGTAAGATACTCGTAATGACACTCTTATCTCGTGATGGGCTATAAATGAATGTATGAAAAATATTAAACAAAATGCCTCGGCATCGTGACTCACGTTGGCGAATGAACCAGCAGACCGTATCTCCGGTCACGCGTAACGTTTAACGCCCCATTTGTAAAAGGACAATGGCAACACGAGAACTTCCCAAGAGGTCAACAATACTAGTACTACTCTCACCCAAGCACACTTAGCTGCGGTGTTCTGATGGGATCCGGTGCATTAGGGATGGTATGATCACATCCGTCTCACTCCGCACTGCAAATGCATGTGCCCCTTCTCCATCCCTCCCCTCTCTTATCATTTGTTTCAGTGTGCGCACAAACCTCACCTCTACTTCTAGTTCTAAAATCAAGCGAAATACCCTGATACCTCGACCCATGTCCAGATGAACGGACCGCCTGCCGCACCTATGTTTTTGTTGTTCTACTAATTAAGATGCTCATAATGACACTCTTACCACGTTGTGGACTATAAAGGAATGCACAAAAATATTAAACAAAATATTTTGGCATCGCGACTCACGCTGGTGAATGAATCAGAAAACTGTGGCTCCGGTTGCGCGTAATATTTACGCCTTGTCTGTAAAAAGACGGGTGCAATACGAGTTATTCCAAGGAGGTCACTCATCCTAGTACTACTCTCGTCCAAGCACGCTTAACTGCAAAGTTCTAATAGGATTTGATGCATTAGCACTTATATGATCGCACACTCTCTATTTCGCGTTACAAATATATATACGCCTTCTCCTTCCCTCCCCCCTCCCGTCATTTGTTACGCTATGCGCGCACACTGCAACTCTGATTCTAGTTTTAATATCAAGCGAAATGCTCCGGCGCATCAACTCACGCCTAGATAAACTGACCGCCTGCTGCACCTCTGTTTTCGTTGTTCTATTATGTAAATACTTATAATGAAACTCTTATCTCGTGATGAGCTATAAATGAATGCAAAAAAAAATATTAAGCAAAATGCCCGAGCGCAGGGACTCACGCTGGTGAATGAACCGGCGGACTGCATCTCCGGTCACGCTTAACGTTTAACAACCTGTCCACAAAAAGACGAGTGCAACATGAGAACTTCCCAGGAGGTCAATAATTCTCGTACTACTCTCGCCCAAGCACACTTAACTGCAGAGTTCTGATGGGATCCAGTGCATTACTGCTAATACGATCACACCCGTCCCACTCTGCTCTGTGAATTTATGCGCCCCTTCTCCTTCCCACCCCCCTCTTATCATTTGTTTCACTGTGCGCGCACACATTACCTCTATTTCTAGTTCCAAAGTCGAGTGAAATGCCCCGACACCGCGACCCATGACTAGATGAATGGACCGCCTACCACACCTCTTCTTTCGTTGCTCTACTAATTAAATGCCCGTAATGACACTCTTATCACATGGTGAACTATAAATGAATGCATGAAAAATATTAAATAAAATGCCCTGTTGTCGCGAATCACGTTGGCAAATGAATCGGCAAAATGTGGCTCCAGTCGTGCGTAATGTTTAACACCCTCTCCAAAAAAAGACGGGTGTAACACAAGAACTTCCAAAGAGGTCACTCATCCTAGTACTACTCTCACCCATGCACACTTAACTGTGGAGTTCTAATGGGATTCGGTGAATGGACCATGAACGGATTTCCCCTCTGGCCTCTGGGCACGTCGGAACCGCATGAGTACACAGGGGTGGAGCACGGTCCGCCAAAATCGGTATAGATTAGGTGCTATTGATGGAACATGGTAAGCCTATCTTTCTTCCATATGAAAGTGCTGCAGGGGGAGGGAGTAAAGCATTCGAGGTAGTTACCGAATGACCCAATGCATCTTCCTTTTAGGACCGGCGCTAAACCTCCTCTCTTTTCTATAAGATATAATAGGAAAAATGGATGCACCGTGCTGTAAATACATATATTCCTTCTCCTTCCCTCTCCCCTCCCATCATTTGTTTAGCTGTGTTCACACACCACAATTCTTCTTCCAGTTCTAATATCAAAGAAAATGTCTCGGCTCCTTGACTCACACCCAGATGGACGGATCGCCCGCCGCACCTCATTTTTTGTTGCTCTATTATGTAATATGCTTGTAATGACACTTTTATCACGTGGTGGAGTATAAATGAATACATGAAAAAGATAAAGCAAAATTCCTTGGCCCCACGATTTACGTCGGTGAATGAACAGGCGGACTTTTACTCCAGTCACGAGTAGTGTTTAATGCTCGTCCACAAAAAGGCAAGTGCAACACGAGAACTTCTCAGGAGATCACCCATCTTAGTACTACTCTCGCTCAAACACACATAACTGTAGAGTTCTAATGGACTCCGGTGGGTTAGTGCTGGTATGATCCCACCCATCCCATTTTGTGCTGCAAATACATATACCTCTTTTCCTTCCATCCCCCCTCTCCCCTGTCATTATTTTTTTCGTTGTGCGTGTTCTAATTCTAATATCAAGAAAAATATCCCGGCACCTTGACTCACGCCCAGATTAAAGGACCGCCCATCACCCCTTGTTTTTTGTTGTTTTACTATGTAAGATACTTGTAATGACACTCTTATCATGTGGTGGACTATAAATGAATACACAAAAAATATTAAGCAAATTGCTTTGGTGTCGCGATTCACGTCAGCGAATAACCGACGGACAGTGGCTTCAGTCACACGTAATGTTTAACGCCTCTTCCGCAAAATGATAGGTGCAACAAGAGGACTTCCCAGGAGGTCCACGTTGCAAATGCATATGCCCCATCTCCTTTTCTCCCCCCTCTCATCATTTGTTTCATTGTGCACGCACAACGTACCTCTACTTCGAGTTTTAATATCAAACAAAATGCCACTGCACCTCGACTCACGCCCAGATGAACGGACCGCCCACCGCACCTATGTTTTTATTGTTCTATTATGTAAGATGCGCATAATGACACTCTAATCACGTGGTGGACTATTAATAAATGCGCAAAAAATATTAAGCAAAATGTTCCAGTGACATGAGTCACACCAACGAATGAACCGGTGGACCATGACTTCGGTCTCGCGTAATTTTATTGCCCCATCTGCAAAAAGATGGGTATAACATGAGGACTTCCAAGGAGGTCAACCATCTTAGTACTACTCTCGCCCAAGCACACTTAACTGCAGAGCTCTTATGGGATCCGGTTCATTAGTGCTGGTATTATCGCACCCGTCCCATTTCGAGCTGCAAATGCACGTGGCCATTCTCCTTCTATTCCATTTCCCATCATTTGTTTCACTGTGCGCGTACACCTCATCTTTGCTTCTAGTTCTAATATCAAGTCAAATGCCCTAGTGCCTCAACTTATGCCCAGATGAACGGATTATTCGTCACACCTCTGTTTTTGTTATTTTACTAATTAAGATGCTTGTAATGACACTCTTATCATGTGGTGGGCTATAAATAAATGCATGAAAAATATTAAGCAAAATGCCCCGGTGCTGATAGTTACGTCGACGAATGAACAAACGGACAGTGGCTCTAGTCGCACGTAAAATTTAACTCCCCATCCACAAAAACCCATCCTAGTATTACTCTAACCCAAGCACACGTAATTGCGATGTTCTAATTGGATCTGGTGCTTTAGTGCTGGTATAATCGGACCTATCCCATTCTGCACTGCAAATGCATATACTCGTTCTCCTTCCTTCCCCCTCCCGTCATTTTTTTCGTTATGCGCACACACTGCACCTCTGCTTCTTGTTCTAATATCAAGCAATATGCCTCGGCGCCTCGACTCATGCCCAGATGAACAAACTACCCCTTGCTCTTCTGTTTTCATTGTTCTTCTATATAAGATGCTCGTAATGACACTCTTATCACGTGGTGGACTACAAATGAATATATAAAAAATATTAAACAAATTGCCCTATCACCGTGACTCATCCCAGCGAATGAACCAGCAGATCGTTGCTCCGGTCGCACGTAATGTTTAACTCCCCATTCGTAAAAAAAATAGGTGCAATAGGAGGACTTCCCAGGAGATCACCCATCCTAGTACTACTCTCGCCCAAGCACGCTTAACTACAGAGTTATGATGGGATACAGTGTATTAGTGATGGTGTGTACATCTCACCTTTGCTTCTAGTTCTAATATCAAGTGAAATGCTCGGACGCTTCGAATCACACCCATATGAACGGACCACCTGCCGCACCTCTATTTTCGTTGTTCTACTATTTAAGATTCATGTAATAACACTCTTATCACATGGTGTACTATAAATGAATCACGAAAAATATTTAGCAAAATGCTCTGGCATCGCGACTCACACCAACGAACTGTGGCTTCGGTCACGCGTAACGTTTGATGGCCCATACGCAAAAAGATGGGTGCAACAAGACGACTTTCCAGAAGGTCACCCATCCTAGTACTACTCTCATCTAAGTACGCTTAACTGCAGAGTTTGATGGGATTTGGTGCATTAGCGCTAGTATAATCGTTCCCTTCTAAATCCGCGATGCAAATATATATACCCCTTCTCCTTTCTTCCCTCCTCCCGTCATTTGTTTCACTGTGTGTGCACACTGTACCTCTGCTTGTAGTTCTAATATCAGGCGAAATGTCCCAGTGCATCTACTCACGCCAAGATGAATGGATCACCAGCTGCACCTCGTTTTTCGTTATTCTACTATATAACATGCTCGTAATGACACTCTTATCACGTGGTGAACTATAAATGAATTCATAAAAAATATTAAGAAAAATGCCCTGCCGCCACGACTCACGCCGGCGGACTGTGGCACCAGTCGTGCATAACGTTTATCAGTTTTGTCCGCAAAAAGACTGGTGCAACACAAGGACTTCCCAAGAGATCACCCATCATAGTACTACTCTCGCCCAAGCATGCTTAACTGCGGAGTTCGATAGGATCCAGTGGATTAGTGCTGATATGATCGTAACCCTTCCATTTTCTGTTGCATATATATATACCCCTTCTCCTTCCCTCTCCCCTCCCATCATTTGTTTCATTGTGCGCGCACACCGCACCTCTACTTCTAATTCCAATATCAAGTGAAATGCTTCGGTATCTTAACTCATACCCAGATGAAGGGACCGCCTGCCGCACCTCTGTTTTTGTTGTTCTACTATGTAAGATGCTCGTGCTGATACTTTATCACGTGGTGGGCTATAAATGAATGGACAAAAAATATTTAGCAAAATAACTTGGCACCACGACTTACATTTGTGAATGAATCGGCGAACCGTGACTCCAGTCCCACGTAAAGTTTAACTCCTCGTCTATAAAAAGAAGGGTGTAAAACGAGGAGTTCCCAGGAGGTCACCCATCCTAGAACTACTCTCACCCAAGCACACTTAGCTGCAAAGTTCTTATGGGATCTTGTGAATTAGTGCTAGTATGATCGAACCCATTCCATTTTGCATTGCAAATATATGTACCCCTTCTCCTTCCTTTCCCCCCTCCTGTAATTTATTTCGTTGTACGCACACACCGCACCTCTGCTTCTAGTTCTAAAATACAGCGAAATGCCCCAGCGCCTCCATTCACGTTCAGATGAATGGACCACCTACCACACCTTTGTTTTTAATTTTCTACTATGTAAAATACTCATAATGGCCCTCTTATCTTGTCATAGATTATAAATGAATGCACGAAAAATATTAAGTAAAATGCCCTGGTGTCGCGACTCACTTCGGCGAATGAACCAGCGGACTGTATTTCCGGTCGCGCGTAACTTCTAATGCCCCATCAGTAAAAAGACGGGTGTAACACGAGGACTTCCCAAGAGGTCACCCATCTTAGAACTACTTTCGCCCAAGCACGCTTAGCTGCGGAGTTCTGATGGGCTCTGGTGCATTAGTGCTGGTATCATCAAACCCGTCCCATTCTGTGCTGCAAACGCATGTGCCCCTTTTCCTTCCCTCCCCTCCTTCAATCATTTGTTTCTCTGTGCGCTCACACCTTACCTCTACTTCTAGTTCTAATATCAAGTGAAATGACCCGACACCTCAACTCACACTTAGATGAATTAACTACCCGCCGCACCTCTATTTTCGTTGTTCTACTATTAAGATGCTCGTAATGACACTCTTATCACGTGGTGGATTATAAATGAATACACAAAAAATATTAGGAAAAATATCCCTCCACCACGACTCACGCTAGCAAATGACATTATAAATGAATGCAAAAAATATTAAATAAAATGCTCTTGCGTTGCGACTCACTCCGGTGAATGAACCAGCGGTCTGTATCTCCGGTCGCACGTAATGTCTAACACCCCATCAGCAAAAAAAAAGGGTGCAACACAAGTACTTTTCAAGAGGTCACCCATCCTAGTACTACTCTCGCCTAAGCACAATTAAATGCGGAGTTCTAATGGGATCCAGTGCATTAATGCTGGTATGATCGCACTCGTCCCATTCTGCTGAGCAAATGCATATACCCGTTCTCCTTCCCTTTTCCCTACTATTATTTGTTTCGTTGTGCGTGCACACCGCACCTCTGCTTCTAGTTCTAATATCAAGCGAAATGCCCCAAAGCCTCGACTGACACCTAGATGAACAGACCGCCTGTCGCACCTTTGTTTTTATTGTTCTACTATGTAACATGCTCGTAATGACATTCTTATGATGTGGTGGACTATAAATGAATGCATGAAAAGTATTAAACAAAATGCCTCAGCACCACTATTCATATGGGCGAATGAACCGACTGACTGTGGCTCCGGTCGTGCGTAATATTTAACGCTCCATCCGCAAAAAGACGGGTGCAACACAAAAACTTCCCAGGAGGTCACCCATCTAAGTACTACTCTTGCCCAAGTATGCTTAACTATGGATTTCTGATGGAATCCGGTATATTAGTGTTGGTATGATCCCATCCTTCCCATTACACGCTCAAATACATATACCCTTACTCATTCCCTCCCCCCTCCCATCATTTGTTTCGATGTGCGCACACACCGCACCTCTGCTTCTAATTTTAGTATTAAACGAAATTCATCGGCACTTAAACTCACGCCCAGATAAATGGATCGCCCGTCACACCTCTTTTTATATTCTTCTACTATATAAGATACTCATAATGACACTCTTATCACCCTGTGCTGTGACTCACGCTGGCGAATGAACCGGCGAACCATGACTTCAATCGTGCGTAATGTTTAACGCCCCATCTGAAAAAGACAGGTGCAACACGAGGACTTCCCAGGAGGTCACCCATCCTAGTACTACTCTCACTCAAGCATGTTTGACTGTGGAGTTCTGATGGGATCTGGTGCTTTTGTGCTGGTATGATCGCACTTGTCCCATTTTGTGGTGCATATACATATACCCATTCTCCTTCCCTCCCACCTCCCATCATTTGTTTCGCTGTGCACGCACATCGTACCTTTGCTTATAGTTCTAATATCAAACAAAATATCTCGGTTCCTCGACTCATACCCAGATGATCGGACTGCTCGACGTACCTCTGTTTTCGTTATTCTACTATGTAAGATACTCATAATAATATTCTTATCACATGGTGGACTGTAAATAAATGCACGAAAAAGATAAAAAAAAATGGCCCAGCGTCGCGACTCACGTTTGTGAATGAATCGACGAACTGTGACTCTGGTCGCGCTTAACGTTTAATGCCTCATCTGCAAAAAGAAGGGTGCAACACAAGAACTTCACAGGAGGTCATCCATCCTATTACTACTCTTGCCCAAGCATGCTTAACTGCAGAGTTCTGATGGGATTCAGTGCATTAGTGCTAGTATGATCGCACTCGTCCCATTCCGCACTACAAATACATATACCCCTTCTCCTTCCCTTCCCCTTCCCATCATTTGTTTCACTGTGCGCGCACACCTTACCTCTATTTCTAATTCTAATAATAAGCAAAATGCTCCGGCACCTTGACTTATGCCCAAATAAACAGACTGCTCGCTGCACCTCTATTTTCATTGTTTCACTAATTAAGATGCTCGCAATAACACTCTTATCACGTGGTGGATTATAAATGAATGCATGAAAAATATTTAGTAAAATGCATCGGCATCGTGACTCATGCTGGGAATGAACCGGCGGACCGTGGCTCAGATCATGCGTAACGTTTAACTCCCCGTACACAAAAAGATGGGCGCAACACGAGCACTTTCAAGGAGGTCCCCAATCCTATTTCAATTCTCGCCCAAGCACGCTTAATTTCGGAGTTCTAATGGGATCTGGTGCATAAGTGCTGATATAATCGCAATCGTTCAATTCCGCACTACAAATGCATATACCCATTCTCCTTTCTTTCCCCCTCCAATTATTTATTTCGCTTTGTGTGCACACCACACCTCTACTTCTAATTCTAATGTCAAGCAAAATGCTCCGGTGCCTCGACTCATGCCCAGATTAACAGACTGCCCACCGCACCTCTATTTTCGTTGTTCTACTAATTAAGATGCTCATACTGAAAATCTTATCACGTGGTGGACTATAAATAAATGAAGAAAAAATATTAAACAAAATGCCCCAGCCTCGCGACTCAGGCTGGCGAATGAACCGGCGGACAGTGGCTCTGATCGTGTGTAACATTTAACTTTCTGTTAAAAAAAAAAAGGTGCAACACGAAAACTTCCCAAGGGGTCACCCCTCCTAGTAGTACTCTCGCACAAGCACAGTTAACTATGGAGTTCTGATGGGATCTGGTGCATTAGTGCGGGTACGATCGCACCAATCTAGTTTAGCGCTGCAAATACATATAGCCCTTATCCTTCCCTCCCCCCGCTCATCATTTGTTTTGTTGTGCTCGCACACTACACCTCTGCTTCTAATTCTAATATCAAGCGAAATGCCCGGCGCCTCGAATAATGCCCAGATGAACGGACCGCCCACTACACCTTTATTTTTGTTGTTCTACTATATAAGATATTCAACTACTATCTAAGATTAAAAGGAAAGCAAGAACAGAAGCTAGAATTCAAAACAAAACCAAAAGTTAGTTACCTACACAGAGTCATAATTCAGGTGCAATATAAGGAAGCTCAAGTTAAAGCTTGTTGTGATTTTCTAATGTTGTTAAACCGTTAGAAAAGGCATTAAGAAGCTAAAGAATAGTGGAAATGAGTCACTAAGAAAACGAGAGGACTTACCTCAACAGGGAAAGAAGTGGAGTCCTCTCGTACAGATGCGCATAACTCTCCTCTAACTTTCTTTATTTTCTACTACTCCCTCTCACCTCTATTCTACTCCTTTCTCCCTCTAAACTCACTATTTCCTCTTAGTGTTTCTCCCTCAACTTAACTCTTTCACTCAAACAGATGAGGAAAACAAAGATAACAAAAGGGGAAGCTTCAAGTAACAATTTCCCTCCCATCTCCACCATCGGATCACATGCAAGTGATATGAGCCATTGATGCTTAGTTGGGACGATCAGCTGGAGGAGAAGATGTTGTTAATGTCGATAGTTGACAGGGCAGCATGCCAGCAATAGCTACTAGTTTGGATTCCACAAATGGTGGAGTTCGGTGTTATCCCATCATTACCCATAGCTAAAAGCTTCTCACAAAAATCTTGAGGGTTGAGGAGGAAGTCCGATCACATGCATTTTCATTTTTTAAGGAAGACTACCAACATATATATCCATTCGTATCATATAATTGATAAATAATGTTTAATTTTATGCATCAAGATAAATCGATAGTCATTAATTATCTAAAAATTTGCTTAGAAGTGTATAATAGAATACTAAGAAATGCCTTACCAAAACCTTTAAGCTTTTTTTAGATTTATTTGCTTTTCAAGGAAGAAAAACAGTTATTTGGAATAGTCCTTACGTTAAGTAGCTTTTCTAAAATTTAAGTGAAAAATGAGCTTAAGGGTGAGCTCTTTGAAGTTGTAATGTGAAAAAAAAAAAAACCATGGAGAAAAGAAGGAAAATTACCATGTGAAGATTGAAGGCCTTTCGGTCTCTTTCTCTCTCAAAACTCGTTTTCTCTCTCTAAATTCTCTCTACACTCTCAGTTAAGGGAAGAATAAGAGAAAATGAAAGGAATGGGGAAGGCTTTAAATATCCAAAGAGAGAGAATGCATGTGTGCCACATGGCAGCATGTATAGCTGACACGTGGCAGCCGGTGGAGGGTTACAGCCAGTGATTGATGGTGATTGACGAGATAGCTATAAACAATGTGATGGCTAACTTGTGTTGGTGGCTGATGGGATATGCGTTAGCTGCACACAGGCGCACGTCATGATGTGCACACAGGTGTGCACAATCGGCCCCGCATACACGCAGCAGGTGCACGAGCATGCTGGCTCGTTGGTGCAGGCTATTCCCCCTGGTTCGCGGGCTTTTCCTACTCCAAATTTTTTTTCTTTTTTCGCTTTCTTTATTTTTTTCCTAAAAATTTCAAAATAATTTTCTTTTTATGCAATGAGTAAATAAAAATAAAAATAAAATAATTTAAAAATTAAAAGTAAGGTCAAGCAAAATACTAATTAAAATTAAAGTTAACATTTAAGTGTTGTAATTCACTAAAACATGGAGTGAAAGAAACACGGCATTTGAATACAGAGATGCATCCTCCCTACCTTACAAAAATTTGATTCTCTAAATTTAAAAGACTTTGGGATACTTGTCCCACATTTCATCTTCAAATTCCCACATAGCTTCATCCGGAGTGTGGTGCTGCTATAAAACCTTTACCATTGGAATCCTTATGTTCCTTAAAACCTTTTCCATCTAATCAATTATCTCGGTAGGGTATTCCTGATAAGATGTGTGAACAAATAAGAGTCTACTGATGCAGGATGATGTAAGAAGGGTCGTGGTGATACCTCTTGAGCATAGAGACATGGAAAACATCATGTAGGCCAGAGAATTCAGAGGGTAAAGCAAAATTATATGACACAGGGCCTACATACTCCAAAATCTCAAAATGTCCAATAAAACAAGGGCTTAACTTTCCTCTCTTCCCATACCGCATTTTCTATTGTATTGAAAAACCTTCAAAATGTGGTCACCCACAATAAATTTCAAAGCTCTCATTCAGTTGTCAGCATAACTCTTTTGACAACTCTACATGGGAATGAAGTTCTTATGGACGACGATAACTTTGTCAACGGTCTCCTGGATGTAATCCATTCCTGGGAGATGTTTGTTCTCTATTTCATTCCAATAGGATGGGGATCGATAGGGCCAACCATAGAGAGCTACAATTGGAACCATACCAATACTAGAGTGATAGCTATTATTATAAGCAAATGTAGCAAGGAGAAGATGTTGATCTCAACTACCACCAAAATTCAATACACAGGCACGCAACATATCCTCCAGCATCTAAATAGTTCGTTCAGACTATCCATCAGTTTATGGATGGTAAGTAGTGTTGAAGTAAAGTTTGGAGTCAAGAGCCTCTTGGAAACTATCCCAAAAATGATAAGTAAAATGAGAATCCCTCACTGAAACCATGAAACTAGGACACCATAGAGTTTGACAATCTCCTCAACATACAAATTAACCAATTTAATAGTTGAATTAGTAGTCTTAACTGCAAAAAAATGGGCATATTTGGTCAATCTATCCATAATAACCCAAATAGCATTATGATATAAACTAGTTTTTGGTAAACTCATGATAAAGTCCATAGTTATATGCTCTCATTTCCATTCTGCGATGGGGAGACTTTGCATAAGGCCACTAAGTCTCTGGTGGTCTGCCTTGATCCGTTGGCAAGTGAGAGATTAGGAGATAAATTCAACAATATCCTTTTTTTGTACTAAGCCATCAAAAACAATACCTCAAATCTCGATACATCTTTGCACTTCTAGGATGTATAGACAACTTGGATGCATGGACTTCCTTCAAAATGTCCAACTTAAGCTAGGGGTCGCTAATTACCCATATTCAATCTCAAAACCTATAAAGTCTGTCGGTTATTTTGAAGTAATGAGGTTCCTCGGATGCAAACTTGTCTATGTGTTCCAAAATTTTAAGATCAGTAGACTGGGCTTTCCAAATTCTCATGAAGAGAATGGGTTGGATCCGAATTTGGGTGAGGTATATATCTTCACCATAATGATTCAGTCAAAGACCTTGAATTGTCTCAAGCATCCTCCAACTAGAAACCATCAACTGAGCTAACATAGCAGAGTCCTTTCGACTAAGGACATCATCGACTACATTACTCTTATATGGGTGGTACATGATCTTGCAGTCGTAATCCTTCATGAGATCCATCCAATGCCTCTGTCTCATGTTTAACTCCCTCTAGGAAAATAAATACCTTAAACTTTTGTGATTAGTGTAGATTTAAAAAATCTAACTATAAAAGTAGTGACACCATATCTTCAGGGCAAAGACAATGGCGGCAAGCTTAATGTCATGAGTGAGGTACTTACGCTCATGCGACTTTAGCTGTCTAGAACCATATGCTACTACTCGACTATGTTACATGAGTACGCATCCCAAACCCACATGAGATGCATCACAGAAAATTTGAAATTGATCGGTATTATCAAGAAGAATCAACACTGGGGTAGTGGTAAGTCGACATCTAAGTTTGACAAACTTTATTCACATCTAATATCCCAATCAAATATGACACCTTTTCTACTGAGTTGAATTAAGGGATCGACAATACAGGAGAAGCCTTCAATGAAGTGCCAATAATATGCCACCAATCCTAAAAAGCTGTTAATTTCTATGACATTGGTCTGTTAACTAAAATTAATTACAGCCTCAACCTTTGATGGGTTAACAGAAACTCCATCACCAAAAACTATATGACCAAAGAAAGAAATATGGTTTAACCAAAAGCAGCACTTACTTAACTTAGCATAAAGTCGGTGTTGTCGAAAAGTACCAAGGACTTGAGTTGATGAACGACATGTTCTTGAGCGTCCTTGGAATACACTAGAATGTCATTAATAAAAACGATGACATATTAATCTAGTGCAAGCCTAAAAATTTGGTTCATAAGGTCTGTAAATATTGTAGGGGTATTAATTAACTCGAAGGAAATGACCTTGAATTCAAACTGGTCATACCTTCAGTGGAACGTCATTTGGGAATATCTTCGACCTTAACCCTCAACAGGTGATAGACCTGAGATCAATCTTAGAAAATACTAATACACTCTGTAATTGGTAAAAAAAAAAAAAGGTCGTTAATATGGGGTAAGGGATACTTTTGATTCTCACCTTGTTGAGTTTTCTGTAGTTAATACTTAAGCTGAGGCATCCTTCTTCTTAACAAACAAAACTAGAGCACCCCAAGGAGAATGACTTGGTCTGATAAACATTTCTTTCCTCAATGTTGTGATATGACGTTCCAACTTTACAAGTTCCGTTTAGCCCATTTAGTACGTAGTTTTAGAGATAGATTGTGTCCCTGAGGCTAGGTCAACGAAGTACTCGATCTCCCACCTAGGTGGCAGACCTGGTAGCTCCACAAGAAAAATATTTGGGAAGTTACAGACGATAAGGATCGTCTGTACTAACAACTCAGAATCCATGTGCCTATACATCACATATGTTAGAAAAAAAACAAGCAATATAAATCTTAAAAATATTTTCCATGCAAATACTTAAATGCATAAAAATTTTAAAAATTCAAAAAATATTCATTTACAAAACAAAGCTTCCTATAATCGTAGGATTGTTTCTTTTTAGGAGAGAGGAGGGTTACAATTTTGTCACCACAATCGATGAGAGCTTGATAGTTTTCTAACCAATCCATACCTAAAATTACATCGAACCTAGAAAAATATAAAAGTATAAGGTCTATAGTTAGTTCTTTATCTGAAACTTTCACTTTACAGTTCTTATATACAACATGTATTTTTAAGAGTTCCCTAGAGGATTTTTCTATAGCTAAAATTTGTCCTAGAGGTTCTGGTTTAATTTCTAAATTTCTTGCAAACTCACATAACATAAAAGAATGACTAGCACCAGTATCAATCAAAGTACGAACGGTAGAATTATGAACAGAAACCGTACTTGAATGGTAGTTCGGTATAGCTACGGCACCAGACTCACTAAGATGGAAGACTCTTCCCTGGGCAATCGGTCTAGTAGTGTCTCACAGCTTCTGGGGATAGTCCTTCACAAAATATTGTGTGCTCCTGCACTTATGGCATACATTGTTCAGTTAGTGGCAGGGTTGATTACCATGATTTCGCTCACAATGTTGGCATATCTGGACAAGCTAAACAGGGTTACCAGGAGGTGGGGGGAGGACAACAACATAAACTATTTTGGCTCATTTGAGACTATGATCTAGGCAAATCTCCTTCCTATTTTATTGTTGTTGTGCTAGGAGATGATTAATGTGCCAATAACAACCTGCAAGGAGTTCTTTGGCCAACTGGACATGCTCAAGGACTTCTATATAGGTGTTTGGCTTTAACATAGACACTCAGTTAAAGATATTTTCCTTAAGATCCTTCAAAAAAAGTTTAGCCTTCTGGCTCTCAGTGGCTACAATTTGAGGGATAAACTGGGACAACTAGACAAACCAGGCGGCATACTAGCTGACAATGATGTTTTCCTGATGTAGGTCTTTGAAATCTTATTCTCTCTTCTCTTGAGCACAGACTAAAAAAATTTTCTTGAGAAAAACATCCATGAAATGATCTTAAGTAATCGGAGTCAGCAAGGTATCTTTCTTGAGACGCCACCAATGTTTATTCTCTCTAGTGAACATAAAGTTTATTAAAGGAATCTTCAGCTCTTTGGTGAGTTCAAAGATAGAGAAGAGCTTCTCGATTAACATTATCCATGCTTCTATAGCCATGGGTCAAGCCCACCATCAAAGCGAGGAGGGTTCAGTCTCTTAAATTCTAAGATGTTCTGGAGATAGTTCGATCACTTGGATGATGGTCATTACAGGAGGCAGTTGATCAGCATTATGGGCACGGTTATGACCCACAGCGGTGGTCAGACCCTGAATGGCCCTAAATAGCTTAGTAAATTCAGTCCAGATTGGGCATTCTGGGTTTCGGGTTATTCTATAGAAGGTCTCACTCGAGTCATTTGGCCTACAAAAAGGAGACAAATGTTTAAAGACAAATTTTATTGGCTAGGTTACAAAAGATTATTTCTAGTTCTAAGAATTTCTTAATTTTCTAAATATAAACTTTAGATCTCATTATAAGGAATATTGCGAGAATCATGCTCTGATACTAACTATGACATCTCGATACCTAGTGGGGTAAAAAGGTGTTGGATAATAAAATAGATATAATTGCATAAAAATAAACAAATATATATGTAGCAGAAAATATCATCCCGTACAAAAATTTAAGTTTTAAATTTTACACCTAAGACTAAGAAGATGTCTGGAAAAATACATGTATACACAAAAGTTTATGAAAAGTCACTTTTTTCTATTACGAAAGTGTTTCATCAGAGTCAGATAGGTAATGCACTTGGAATTCTCTTAAAGATCTGAGAATGGATCCAAACAAGCTTCTATGGACAACTCAATGAGTGAATCATCACTTCCAACATCATCTGAGGGGGACATGGATTAGGATGAGTTTTAATAAATTTAGTAAGGAAAATAGTATTTAAACTACACTACAAAGGTTTTAAAAGTTATTTACTTTCAAAACATGTCATTATCATAGAAAACAAGTGACTTACCTCTTGGACTTGTCATAGAACATGTTTATTTGAAATATTAAAAAAATGTTTACTTTTCTTTTAAATTAAATCAGAAACATCGGTATTCAAATCACAATAGAAAGTAAAGATGGTGCAGTGCAACATAAAAGAGTCAATAATACAATGAAAAAATATAACAAAAACTAGTTAAACAAACTAAAAGTATGGCAATGCCATGATGGAACAGTGAGAAACATATTCTATTAAAGAGAAACTATTAAAGCATGGGAAATCAATAAGTTGTTCTACCTATATCGTCAAATGGTTTAATTTATTTATGTCTTTTAAAGATGTTCGCGCAAAGCCATTCTAACTTATATCAACTGAGGGTAGAAGGGATCCCTAACTACCACTATGAATGGGCAAATAAATTTATTTCAATATCAGATAGTTCAAGGATAAAAGTAATGACCACAGTCGTAGTTCGCCATTGTGGCCCCTACAGTCAATCGTGAATCCACTCTCGTTAGAGGGAATGTCAATATCATTCACAGGAAGTGGTTCACCAATAGATTCAAATACAGATACATATACAGAAATAGAAACACCCCAGTGATAAAGGTCAAATGAATTTTCAATTATTTCTTATTTCTTTACTGATTTCAATTCACAGATAATCATGAATTCAAAACCAGTGGGAGTCCGATCAACATATCATGTCCTAACGATGCCTTTATAGCTGGATTTCACCCTCGAGTCAACTTCTCGAGCCAAGACTCAATAAAATGACCCTCTCCACATCACCCAAGGATAAGGCAGAGGGCCAAATTTGCACATACATCAAGTATCATCAAAGTTCGATCTAAACATGCATTTTAATTTTTTAAGGAAGACTAATAACATATATATCCAATTCTATCATATAGTTTATAAACAATGTTCAATTTCATACATCAAAACAAATTGATAGTCATTAATTATACGAAAATTTTCTTTGAAGTGTATGTAAAACTATTAAAAAATACTTAAACGAAACTTTTAAGCTTTTTTGAGATTTGTTTGCTTTTCAAGGAAGAAAGATGATTGTTTGGTAGAATCCTTGCGTTACGTAGCTTTTATAAAATTTATGTGAAAAATGAGCTTAAAGGTGAGCTCCTTGAAGTTATAGTGTAAAAAAAAAAAAACCAAGGAGAAAAAAGGAGGATTACCATTTGAAGATCGAGTGCCTTTCAGTCTCTTTCTCTCTCGAAATTCTCTCTCTAAACTCTCTCTCTCTAAATTCTCTCTACACTCTCAGTCAAGGGAAAATGAGGAAAAAATAAAAGGAATTGGAGAGAAGAGTGAACGGGGAAGGCTTTAAATAGCCATAAAGAAAGGATGTGCGCCACGTTACGACATGCACGACTGACATATGGCAATTGATTGAGGGATCTAACCGACAACGAACGTTGACCGAGGAGAAGGTTGCAGGTGGCATGACGGCTGACCTGCGCGGGCAACTGATGGGACGCGAGCTGACAGCCCCTAGGTGTGAGTTCTACTCACAAGTGCATGCAATGCACTAGCCTACGTGATGCTATGTCGCATGTTGCGGGCAATGTGATGTCGCGTATTGCGCGCGACATGAGGTGCGCATAGGTGCGAGCGATGGGACGTTGCGTGCTGTGTTTACAGCCTGACGTGCGCGCAGGCACGCACAATCTGTCCTGCGTGCGCATGGCAGGTGCTCATGCACATGGGTTCATGGGTGTGGGCCATTCCCGCTCCAAATGCTTTTTCTTTTTTTCTAAAAATTTCCAATAATTTTTTTTTTGTGCAAAAATAAAATTAAAAAAATAAAATAATTTAAAATTAATTTAAAATTTTAAAATAAAGTCAAGCAAAATACCAATTAAAATTAAAATTAACATTTAAGTGCAGTAATTCACTAAAATATAAAGTTAAAAAAAAACACTGCATTTAAATACAGAGGTTTTGTGGTATTACATAGGCGATCCTAGCCGCAGGATTTATTTTGGGTGGTTGACAACCATGTGGTTGATGGCCTTAATAGTGCCATCTGGCTGGAAAATAAGCACAACTTGCTTACTACATTCCACCACTTTTGGTGGTGGTTGAGGCATCCCATCACAGAAGGAAGAGGAGGTCAGGCTGCATGTGTGACATCCTAAATACTAATTAAAGTATAAGGGGCCAAATACATAAACATATATGAGTGCATTTAAAATAATTATATGCACCGAAATAAAAATATTATAAATCCCTTACAAAAATAAGTTTGAGTTCCAAATCTTATAATACTGAGGAAAAACAAAAATAAATATAAGCCTCTTCAAAATTTGGACTCATCAAAGTACAAGAAAAAACATGCACTCGTAATGATCCATGGATCCATGGGATCCTCATAGATTTCAATGGGTAAGTTTATAAGTGCCTCCTCACTATTGTCCTCATCTAAAAGGGGGTCATGGAAAGGGGTGAGTTCCATATATTTAGTAAGAAAAATAGTATTTAAATGACATTATTAAGATTTTAAAGGTAATTAACTTTTAAAAAATGTCTTATCCTGTAACGGCCCCGGAAATTAAAAGGAAATGTATATATTTATTCTAAGTGCGGAAGCAAAATAAAATAGATTATGATTAACATCCCTTACACAATAATCAAAACGTATTAAAGATATGAAAGAATAAACTGACTAAAGAAAATATTATAAATGAATCCTATAAGGAAAACTAATAAATCTTTAGGCTTCTATTCGCCGTCTTCTTACGAAATGGGCTCGGGAACCAAGTCCTCCTTATCTGAAATGGTTAAGTAAGGAATGAGCTACACTAGCCCAATAAAGATGTCACATTATCTCACTGTCACAGTAGTAAAGGTTGGTAGAAAACAAAAACGACCAATGGAACATAATTCATAACAAATTCATTTATCAATAATAAAACTCTTTACTGTCTACTTACCTCGGTGAGATTCATAAGAACAACTTATGAATATAATAGCATTATAAACATCATAAGATCATGGACACTGTGTAACATAACACATATCATACTTTTGTATTTCAATCATCAAACAATAAATTTCCTCTTTTATCAGCCTACTAATATCCATGGGGATCCATAGGGGTCCCCACTATACGTGAACCATTCACCTTAATTCCAGGGCCGTCCTCATACCCCGTCCGGTATGAGCGCCAAAACTATAAAGCTCAATACCCCGTCCGGTATGAGGGTGAAGCAGGTCGTCCCCATACCCCGTCTGGTATGAGCGCCACAACATTTAAAGTCTCCATACCCCGTCCGATATGAGAGACCACGTTCTCGGTAGCGTTCCCTATAGATCCGGTCTGTCCATCATCTCCCAGAATATCTAGTGAGGCTATCGACTTATCCGTTCATAAATTCACATACCATCCTTATTTTTCTTAGTCTCAATTACCCAATCAACATAAATACGTAAACCAGCAACGCACACCAAACAAGGCAACACAACATTGGGTCTACAATAATTCAAACCATAATAGATTAAATAGTTATTTATGGATACGAAATCACAGAATAAACAATCAAATATTATACTCCATTTAGACTGTAAAATATATCAAACAGGAACAAACCGACAAATACATCAAGTTCAGGCCATATTAGCAATCTTAGTTAATTATACATATCTATTTATTTATAAAATACCGTTCAATCATTTATTAGGCTTTAATGCCGTGATAGGAAATAGGGTGAGGGATCCTTACTTGTTTCGGAGTCTGAAATCGGGTTCTCACTACGCCTATGGGTAGTCCCTAGTTTTTCTAAATTTTTTTTCGAAAACTGAAACACATTTCCAGTACCTGCACATGTCCCAAAAAAATCTTAAATCAGACCCAGGGCCTATTCGGCAAATTTTAAAATTTTGGCGCAGCGGCTCCGCTGGGCTCTGGCGATGGCGCTGTCGCACGCGGCGGCGATCCGCCTCGGGTTGGCCGTTTTTGGCCAAACTTGCATTGGTTCCTATAATAAAACACCCCTGGGGGCCTCGGTGGGCCAAAAAATTACAAAAAATTGAGACTTACCGACAGCGGAGCTCTCGGGTGCAGCGGCTCCTCCGGCACGAGTTGCGATTTGGTGTTTTGCTCCGGTCAACCTATAAAGAAAAGGACAGTGGTAACAGTAGTGTAAAAATTACATCGAGCAGGAACTGGAAAGGGTTTCATCGGAGGTAAAAATTGAGGGAACCCGCGACGGCACCGCTGGATTTCGGCAGTATTTTTTGGCCAATTGGCCGATGGTTTGGCTCTGATGGCGGCCTGAAAATCCTCTGGTGCGGCGATGGGTGGCGGCAGCCAGTTCCTCCGATGGCTGAGTCGTCTTCTCCGGCGAGGGCTCTAGCGGCTAGGGTTTGGGTTTGGGTGTGGGTGAGGTTATTTATAACATTTCCCTTTTAATCTGAGCCGTCCATCACGATTAAATCTGGACCATCCGATCGCGATTAAATTGAGAATAAATTTGGGTCGTCCATTGCGATGTGATCTGGGTAGTCCGTGCGTGATTCAATCTGGGCCGTCCGTACGCGTGAGATCTGGGCCGTCCATGCGCGTTTTTGATCTGGGATGTCCGTGCGCGCGGGAACGAATCTGGGCCGTCCGATCGCGCGCACGCGGATCGCCCACGTGTCTCCGTCCCGCGTGGCTTCCCGCGTCAGTGTCCCTGCCACGCGGCGTGTCCTGGTTGGCTGGGGCTGCTGATCGGGCTGCTGACATGGCGTAATTTTTTTAAATTACGTTTTGACCTCCAGTTTTTTATTTTCTTTTCAAAAACACCCCTAGAATCCAAATTTTCACCCCTTTTTTCCCAAAATCATTTTCAATTAAATCTCAAAAATAATTTTACCCCATTTTATCATTATTATTGTTTTTATTTATATTAAATTAAATTAAAACCTTATAAATTAATTATTAAAATAAAATAAAATCAAATAAAATTCTAATAATAATAAAATAAAAAGTTTTGGGTGTTACATATCCACTTACCATCGAGGATCGAGCATGTGGGACCATTATAATAATAAAGAAAACGTAATATTTTATTTAAAAAAATGTCAACATCAAATCAATCATATCAATTATATAATTATGTCATGTAAGTAGAGAAAATTAAACAAATCATATTATATCATGCTTTCATTTCATTTTACTTATTCTTCGTGCGAAACCGCTCTTACCTGACGCGGGAGGATATGGGAAGGATCGAATCAACTCCTAAAACTCACTCAATGTATGCAATATTGAAACTATAACCACCTAGAATAAGCATTTCCCTCTAATTAAATGTACAATCCTAAAAGAAAAGTAAAAACAAATAGTAGGAAAACTAAACAAGTAAAGAAAAAATACAACAGATTTACCGATAAATTGATCCCCACTCATTGGCTTAACAAGACTTTTCAAAACTCCTACTTCCCGAAGAACTTGAAAAAGCTAATTTCAGCAAAAATGCTAAAAAAACTGAAGCTTTCAAGAATTCTCTCAAATTGATTGTCAAAATGTGTGTTTATATCCTAGGGGCAAATACTTATTTATAGTCTTTTTCGGACAATCTAGATGAGTACAAAATCTTAAGATAATTTAATAAAATAATACCCTATATAAAATTCTATCTAAATATAAGATAAATACATAATAAAATAAATATTTATCCTAAATAAATTAATTAAATAATCGTAAGGGATAGGATTATAATAAAATAATAATTAAAATATTCTAATATTTATCCCACATGAATTCCATGTAAAACACATGTTGAAATTAATTTAGACATGTAGATTTTAATTTAAAACATGGATAATTTTAAAAGTGGGTCCCAAAGCCTTTTAAAATTTTAAAATAATGAAATAAATTAAATAATTTTTTTAAAAAAAAGAAAGGGAGCCGGTCAGGAAAAAGGTTACCCGGATGGGACGAGCCAGCAGGTCTGCACGGGCTGTGCAGGAAAAGGCCTGTGAGAGTTGCGAGCTAGTGGGCTTGGGCCAGTTGGGCCGTCCGCGGGCTAATCTGCATGGGTGGCCAAGTGGGAATCCCTAGCTGCCGGTCGCGCGTGCACAGATGGAGCGTGCAACCCCAGGTTAGCGCACATACGCAGGCCCGCGTGCATGTTGTGCGGGTCTTGCACTCATGCAACACGCATGGGACGTGTGTGTCGTTTCGACCGCACACTTGTATGTTGCTTCACATATGTGAGTTATCTACCTATACTAGTAGATCGTCATGCTTGTTACTTACGTGCCAAAGGTAGTTTATGCATACCACACGTGTCTTCTATCTTTGCGGTGGACTTTAGGCCTCCCTCTGTGCTTTGTCAATGATCATGTTGCTTACCGAATCTTGAACTAGCAGATTAAAAATTCCTTAAAGCTTGTGGGCCTATCTTTGAGTGATTGGACCTATAGACAACTAGACTTATCTCCCCATTAGGCCTAGCTCGTTGTGGACTTTAGAGTCCTACGTGTCTTCTTCTTTTACCGAGATATCCTTCGTGATTGTTCTCGCGTCATCCCTCCCTTTTTCAAATAGATTCGTCCTAGAATCTTCACCTACATCAAAAGGCGACAGGTCAGATACATTAAAAGTAATAGACATTTCATACTCACCTGACAGTTGATCTTGTAGGCATTGTCGTTGCCACGCTCCAGAACTTGGAATGGTCCGTCTCCTCGAGGATTCAGCTTAGATTTCAACTGCGTGGGGAACCTTTCTTTCCTTAGGTGAACCAATATCCAGTCTCCTGGTTGGAAAATGAGGCATTTATATCCCTTGTTAACATTGCAGGCATAGGCTTCATTCTGTTTTTGTATGTGCTACCGAGTCTTCTCATGTATGGCTTTAATGAGTTTGACGTGCTGTTGTCCATTTGTACTTTTTACTTCTTGGACAAAAACTGTAATAGCCCAGATTTTCTCATATTGAACTCTTATATTATATATGATTAATTAAGTGTGTATATGTATGAAAAGAGATATGATAAGGTTAAGAACTAAGTTTCGAGTCAAATGGAGTGAAAATTATGAGACTAGGATAGCCAAAATCCCTTGAGAAGAGTTTTTATCTCAATAGGAAAAAACTGAGTTCTTGAGGCCCAAGAATGATTCTCGAGACTAGAACAACATTGTAGAAGGTAAGAAGATGCTTTGGAAATATAAGAGAGTAATTGGATTAACAATCAGGAGAGAAATCCCCAATGTGACGGAGGAAATCTTCGAAGATGCCCCAATTGACCCTTTGGGCTTGATTTATGTCTCAAAACTAAAATACTTCGAATTTAAAGCTCCAATTTGGCAAAGAACTAGCCAAGATATTAAGGATGAAGTATGTAGAAAAATAAAAATATACGTAGAAGAAACATTGGGAGAAATGAGACAAAATTTGAAAGACATGCATATGAAGAATAATTTTGACCTTTTGGGATTATTTGGGCCATAAGTGGGACAAATGGACCCATATGAAGCTAAACCAAACCCACGTGATAACTGACTACTTGAGGAACACGTGAAGCACATGTGTGTCTAAAAAGATAAATAATTGAGCAAGTTAAAGAGTTTTGAAGTAAGGGTTTGGGCATGGGCCTAACCTTGAGTGCGGTTTGGACCTTTTAGAACTTAAGTGGACCTTAGATAAGCAAATATAGTCATTTTGAGCCCAAATTTAGTAGGTAAGTAGCTGAAACCAGACGAGAAAGTAAAGGAAAAATGGGCTCAAAACTCATAAGAATCAAGGGAGTTCTGGCTATTTGAAATAAAGGCATGTGCATGAAGAGCAGTTTTGGGCCTTATAGATTTAAGTAGGCTTAAGGCGGCTTAAAACATATCGAATGGAGCCCAAATTTGGTATGGAAGCTCCTAAAAGGTGGATAAGATGTGGGAGGAGTCTGGATTAGATTAGAATACTCTAGAATTACTTAAAGGCTAAAGAAAGAAATAGATAAGGATAAGGATGAAGCTTGATGAGGTTTAAGTGACCAATCACATTTTGCCACCTCTCCCATGCTTATCAACTTACATGGATGTCCTTACCCTATAAATAAGGGTGTGGGAAGAAGGGAAAATTATTCTAGAGCTAAGAGAAAGCAAGGTTAGAGAGAGAAAGAAGAGAGAGAAAGAAAAAAGAAAAAAAAATAGGAAAAAGGAAGAAACCCAATAAAAGTGTGGGAAATTGAAGGAATTTAAGAATTTTTCCACGGCAAAACTCTACCTAAATTGTGAGAAAACGAGAGAGGAAGGAAGAAGGAAAGGAAAAAACTAAAGAAAGAAGAGCAAAGGAAAGTAAAAACTCACGATCAATCATGGGAGAACCCGCGAGCTTAAGGTAAGTTTTCTCCTTCATATGAATTTCATTTATCTTGAAATTTTGAGGATTATTTTTCAATGATATGAAGGATATTTTTTTAGGCTAGATATTTCTCAAAATAATTCTAGAACTCTGCCATATATTTGAGAGAAAAAGCTTAAAAATTAAGTCGAGACTTTGCCGGAGTTAAAGCAGCATATCCTACAAGGTATGTAGTTTCAAGTTTCTTTTCAAGAAAATCAATTTACATATTATGACGATATTTTTTATTGTAAAATAGTGACAATTCTAAGGAATCAGATGCTGCCACAATTTCACTAGAAATTTGAGAAAAATATAAAGGGAGACTTTGCTCGAGTGAAAAGAGAAAATTGAAGTATTTTTAAGGAAAGACTCTGACAGAGTGACTAGAAAAAATTCAAGAAAATATAGGGAGAGACTCTATCAGAATAAAAAAAGCTTAAATTGATTGCATCAGACTCGATGTAAGTGGGTATTGTGATTGCATAGCCTATGTAGTTTTCAAAATATTTTAAAAGTATTTTTAGTATAGTAAATGGATCTTGTGATTACATGGCCTAAGTAGTTTTGAAGTGTTTCATCAGTGTTTTATACATATTATATATATATAATGCAAATATTTTGTAAAAGTGCTATTATATTTTGAGTGTTATTTTATCCATGTATTTTGAAACGTAATTTTGATAATTATGCATCACTCATTATCGAGGGGAGCTATTCCAAAAGCACTTGCGTGATGCTAGACTTCAATGTGCCTCTACATAACCGTTTTGTTTTTGGGTATAGTGAGAAATTGATAAGTGTGAACCCATAAGTAATCGTTCTATTTTTTTGTGTATGAAAAAGTGTTAAGTGTTAAATGTACGCCTAAGCATGCATGACAGTAGGAAGATGTGAATGGCCCTCCATAACGGTGATGAAGTAGAGCTCATTGTACAATGTAGCGAAGTGCATCTGTTTTCTTATTCTGGGATATGTGGTTCGTTATACAATATAGCGCACTGTACCTGCTAAGTGATCTAGTACATGTGAGAGTGTAGCGCATTGTACAATGCAGCAATGTGTTTTCTAAATTGTGATTCTAATTTTAGTTTTTTACTATGCATCTGTTTTTACTAAAAGTGAATATGTTTTTGAGAAAGTGTAAAAGATATCTTGTTTTGATGTGTGTGAAATATATATATTGCATGTATTAGTTGTGTGTAATAATATCTACTTATTATGATAATATCTCACTCCCTCATTATTTTCAGATAATGAGGATTTTGCTGCAGAATAGTATGTGATACGAAAGAGAAATTGAGAACTTAGAGATCAGATTACCAGTTTGTACTTTTATATTGTAAGAAAAGAAAAAAAAATTAAATTTTCATATTATATTGTAGCTGATGTTCATTATTCAAGGGATGTAGCGCTTGTGCATACTCTGGCTATTAATGAAAGTTAGTTTTTATTATTTAATTAAGGGTAAAGTATAAGTGTGCTCTAGACATGCCCTAGAAGAAGAGGGAGTGGGCTGCGACAGGTGGTATCAGAGCACGGTTCTAGGACACATCCCTTAAATACGAAGCTTAGGATTACACAAAACCTTGTATTTATAGTGGAACTTAGAATGAGTATAGTAGAACGTAATGGGAACCCTCTCCTGTCCCTCAAGTATCCGGGAGTTAAAAATAGTGAGACCAATGAGAGAGCCTACATACGAGGTCCAAAAGATAGGACTGAATAAAATCTTGAAGGACTCATACGTATAGTGAATGACTTAGGTGAGATATTTTAGATACCATGGAATTTTTAAGGATCTAAGGAATAATGAATCTAGGGATGAGTGTTTTGAGAAGTGAAGAGGAGTTCTATATGATTGAACCATGAGATTTAAAAGAGTTTCCCTCACCAAAGAAATTACCAAGTGAGACAAGTATATGCCTTTGTGGTTAGAGATTGAACAAAGCTTGATATGTTGAGAGATAAAAGCTTATGAGAAAACATTTTATTGATAGCATTGAGGTCAAACATTGTTATGACTTGAAAGAGTGAATGTTACAAATCTTGAGATCATGTGAATAAAACTTTTGTTTTGGAGGATATGAGCTATTTTTGTTGATCAAAGAAAGACTAACTACTAGGAAAGAATGTTGTTATCCCATTACTAAGTACTAGTTCAAATTATGAAAGTGTACAATACTAAGGATTACCCTCCCATTCAAGTAGAGAATAAGTCGAGAACCTAAGATGAGGTATATTATCACCCATTTGAGAATTATAAGCAAACCATATTCCTAAAAGTAGTTTCTCGAACAAAGTGAAATGACACCATTGAACCTTTGGGGTGAGAATAGATAAGTATTACTGGATAAAACAACCAGTAGTGTGACAACTGTCAAGACTAGTTTCCCATTTCTAAGTTGAAGCAGATGATTTACATTTAATTTAGCTTAGGTTTTAATGTTTACAACTAGAAAAAAATAAGCTAATATGAGGAGCTTGCACAAGTTTGCTTTGATTTTAGGCTTAAAGTTACAGATTTTATTAGACAAAAGAACTGAAAAATTAAGCCCTTCCAAATGGACAATACTACCTAGTCTCAGCTTTACGAGGGGTCATTCATTATTTGTGATTTCACACTGCCTTTACGCTTCCAAATGTATAGGAATGTGGTCCTCAATTCACCCTTAAGTTAGTAAGCCTGCAGCATGGAACATTTAACACCAAAGGTGGTGAGTACGAATGGGTCCACAAGGTAATCACTTGTTCTCGGCATTTTATGCATTTGCTTATGTAAACATATTTTCTTTTTTTGTAAAGTGCAGATATTTCTGTACTGTCTTTTTGTCTTCATTGTTTCATTTGCTTGTTCCTCTTATTTTTTCAGCCTGAAATGGACACTAGCAGAAAGAGATTTTTCTTATGACTTGTAGGTCCATTCTTCCTACTTTTCTCTTGTTACTTGTGGAATATAAGCATCATTTGGAGAATATGATATTCTATCTTCCATGAGGCATGAAGTTGGAATGCGGACTAATTGGCTTTTTCAAGTTGTTGATATCCATATTAAATTCGGCTATTTGAGATATCAAGTTACCAGTTTTGACCAATTCTGTAATCAAAGTGGGAAGAGATAAAACGATAGTGTTTTTGTGTTGAGATTAATCCTTGACACATCCATTTTAATGTTTATGCCTTTAGAAAAAATAATTATGTCACTTGATTTTCCTAATAGTTCTTTTTTGTCAATTGTCCATGTATTACTGTCGAAAATAGGATATAGACAGAAACTGGATAACTTCCAGGATGACCACTTCGACAGAAGTAATGAAAGGGGCAGCTGATCGGATCCAACGTTTCTTCTACTTGCCATCTGACACATTTGCAAAACACCATGTGAATATCTTGCAACCCCCATTTGAGTTTTAATGTTGCTTGATTTTCTGAATTCAGGAATTGCTACCCATTTTTGCTCTTTACTATTTCTCCTTGTAGATCCCTTTTAATCCTTTTTCTTTCTTTTTTTTTTTTGTTTTTTGAATGATTTGGAAGAAGTTGTTTGGTTTTGTGTGTCTCTTGAGATGCTTGTGAATTTTGGTAAAATGGAAAATGAAGTATCATCTTTTTTTTTCTTAGAAATTAATTTTATCTTGTTTAAACAAGGTATATATTAAAAGACTGAATTTATCTGTGTGCAATGGTATTTAAGTAAATCTCACTCAATTGAGTGACTCTTAAATTACTAGTCATTCATATAATTTTCTGTAATTATTTTATTAAATTTCTTGTATATGTTATATCCGAACAAATATAACTCTGATATCTAATTATGCCATAATTAAAAAGATTTATTATATTTTAATCATTCATATAGTGTGTTTGAATTGTTGACTGAGTTTTTGTGTATTTTCTTTACGAAAAAATTATACTATTATTGATATATAAATGTCATCTAATTAATAAAATGTATGAAATTTTACTGAAAAAATATTGGTTTAATTTTTGTTTAAGTACTTTGATGGTTTAATACTCTGTAATTATTTTTTATATATATTTATAAAAATATTAGTTCTTAGTTTATTATTTTTTAATGTTTAATTATTTTTTTTTTAATTTTGACTTATGCACTCTTAAATTTTTTAATGTTCTTGCTTAAGAATCCAAATAAATGTATATATTCTATACAAATTGTCAATAATGTAAAATTACAAAAACCTACACGTTGTATTAAATTATCCCAAAAAATTATATAAAATTAATTAAAAGTTGGGCTAAACCACTAAATTTATATTTTATTTTCCTTATTTTCAAATTTGTATTTTATTATAAGTTGATGTTGAACTTTTAAAACTCTTCAGAACCTTAGAAGCAATACGAGGGTTTGAGTGAAAAAAAAGCGTGAGACAGAGTGAACTAAAATACGAGTTTAAACATGGAAATAAATTTTATAACGTTCATAAATTCTCAACTTAAGTCGTTACTAAAAGAAAAGTTGAAATTGTAACACCCATTAATTTTATTATTATTTTTTTTTAATTTATTTTATTTAGTTTATTTTGTAATTATTGAAATTTTAATTGATTTATTTAATTTAATTTAATTTAATTTAATGAAAATAAAAATAATAATAATGATAAAATTGGGTAAAAAAATATTATTTGGATTTAATTGAAATTGATTTTGAGAAAAATGGGTGAAAATTTGGATTCTCGGGGTATTTTTGAAAAGAAAATCGGAAATCGGGGGTCAAAACGTAATTTAGAAAAGTTGTGCCACGTCAGCACCACGTCAGCAGCCACGTCAGTGGCCCGGTCAGCAGCCCCAGCCAACCAGGACGCGCCGCGTGGCAAAGACACGCTGGCCAGGGGACAGGCCACGGGGGCAATCCGCGTGCACGCGATCGAACGGCCCAGATCCGTTCCCGCGCGCACGGACGGCCTAGATTCAATCAGGGACGAACGGCCCAGATTGCATTGCGATGAACGGCCCAGATTTAATCCCAATTAAATCGCGATCGAATGGCCCAGATTCAATCTTGATGGACGGTCAAGATTAAAAGGCGAATGGTATAAATACCCCCACCCACACCTGACCAAAGAAACCTTAGCCGCCAGTGCTCGCCGGAGAAAAAGAACCAGTCTCCGGAGGAGCCCGCCGTCGCCACCCGCCGCCGCACCGGGGAAGTTTCCGACCGCCGATCGAGGTAATTTTTCTTCTTCTTGCTCGTTTTTCGACGTTGAGTCTGCCTATGGCCAAACCGGAGCCAAACCACCAGCCAAACGGCCGAAACCCAGCGGCGCTGCCGTGCCCCTCCTCGGTTTTTGCCTCCGATAAGGCCCTTCCCGGCCTCCGTTCGATGCAAATTTTATACCACTGTGATCACCGTTCTTTTCTCTACAGGTTGATCGGAGCCAAACATCAAAACGCGACTCACGCCGGAGGAGCTGCCGCACCCGAGAGCACCGCCGTCGGTAAGTTTCGGTTTTTCGTGATTTTTTGGCCCACTGAGGGCCCTAGGGTTGTTCTATCACAGGGACCGATGCAAGCGTGGCCGAATTCGGCTGAAAACGGCCAACCCAAGGAGAATCGCCGCTATGCCAGAATTGCGATATTGGCCGAAAGGGGCCCTGGGTCTAATTTGAGATTTTTTGGGATACGTGCAGGTACCAGTAGTGCGTTTCAGTTCCCCAGAAAAAATTCACGAAAAATTAGGGACAGCCTGTAGGCGCACTGTAGAGCCATATTCAGACCCCGAAACAAGTAAGGACCTCTCACCCTATTTCCTATTACGGTATTAAAGCTTAATAAATAATTAAACTGTACTGTGTGACTTTATAGATGTATAATTGATTAAGGTTGCCAATGGAGCCCGAGTCTGATACTGTGTTGGTCTGTTATTGTTTGATTTAATTTCCATTATTAAATGCAGCATGATGTTTGATGTAATTATATTATGGTCTCGTATGCGTGAATCATGTTTTTTTTATTATGGTTGGTATTATGCTTAACCCGATACTGTGTTATCTTATTTGGTGTCGATGACTGGTTTACATGTTTGTATATGATTGGATGGCTGAGACCAAGGAAAAAGGCAAAAAGGTTATGTGAATTGATAAATGGAAAATGTGGACAGCCTGACTAGATATCCTGGGAGATGGTGGACGGACCGGATCCGTAAGGAACCCTACCGGGAACGTGGTCTCTCATACCGGACGGGGTATGGAGACTTTATGTGTTTTGGCGCCCATACCGGACGGGGTATGGGGACGGCCCGTTTCACCCTCATATCGGACGGGGTATTGAGGTTCATGGTTTTGGCGCCCATACCGGACGGGGTATGGGGACGGTCCTGGAATTAAGTTGTAAATGTTAATGGTTCACCGGTAGCGAGACCCCTATGGATCCCCATGGATACTAGTAGGCTGGTAAATGAGAAAAAATATGTTGTGTAATGATTGAAATGCAAAGGTGTGGTAAGTATTATGTTATACAGTTCATATGATTTCATGATGATGATAATGTTATTGCTTTCGTATGTTGTTTTATGAACTTCACCGAGATAAGTGGACAGTAAATGATTTTATTATTGATAAAAGAATTTGTTATAAATTATGCTCCATTGGTCTTTTTGTGTTTTCTACCCACCTTTACCTCCGTGGCGGTGAGATAGTATGATGTCTTTACTGGGCTGGTGTAGCTCATTCCTTATTTAACCATTTCATATCAGGAGGACATTGTTCCCGAGCTCGTTCCGTAGGAAGACGGTGAAGGGGACGCCTAAAGACTCTGTAGTTATATTTATAGTTTTTATTTTCGAGTTTCTCTTTTAGTTAGTTTGTTCTTTTATACTTTGAGCACGTTTTTGGTTTTAGTGTAAGGGATGTTAATCAAAATTTTTATTACGCTTCCGCATTTGATATTTTTAACACATATATTTCATTTAAATTTCCGGGGCCATTACAGTTGGTATTAGAACCGCGTTCCCCGGACCCATCCCTTACACTATAAAACTTGGAAAAATATTCACCGATAAATCATTACTCAACCATTCCTTATGAAATGCAGGTGCAAAGAAATGAGGAGAGGAAGACCCCCACTAAACCGAGCGGCCCGAGATAATTCTCTTCGGGAGGATGTAGACAGGCTATTTGAGATGATGGAAGGATTCATAGCTGCCCAGCAAGGGCGAGAGGAGAGAAGGGAGTTACCCGAACCTCCCCCACTACCACGGGCTGAGCCACCGCTACAGCAAGCGGATCCCGAGCCACCCCGACACGAGCCTGCTCCTCCATAGTACCACCCGGCACCACTACCGCAGTACAACCCGGTGCCCCAGCCACGGTACTACCCGGCACCGCCACAACACGACCCAATGCCCCCAGCATATCAGCAGGTGCCACCACAGGACCCCCCAGTCTATCCCCAGCCGGGTCCAGTCCCTCCTCCATGGGACTCCGCTCCTTCCTTGATCGACTCAGACTACATAGAGAGGTATAGGAGACTGAACCCCTCCACATTTGCAGGAGGATCCTCTTTCGAATGGGCCGAGTACTAGCTGGCAGAGACTGAGAGAGCTTTTAGGATCTTGGGAGTAGTCCCTGAGCAGAGAGTTGCCCTTGCTTCCTTCATGTTGGTAGGGAAAGCAGGACGTTGGTGGGAGCTCAAGCAGGCCACCCTGCCTATACCAGTCACTTGGGAGTAGTTCCTAACGGCATTCCATGTGGAATATCTCCCTGAGCACATCCGACATCTAAAGGAAACAGAGTTTGTTCAACTAGTTCATGGAAACATGACAGTATCAGAGTATGCTTGTAAGTTCCTCGAGCTGGGCCGATACTCCCTGGAGACATTGATGGATAAGGGTAGGAAGGCCAGGAGATTCCAGTCGGGTCTCTGCCCAGAGATCAGGCAACACTTAGTAGTACTGGAGCTCAATACATATTCAGCAGTCCTAGCAAAAGCACAGATCGTGGAAAGAAGCTTCAGCACCCGTCCTCAGCCAGGAGGGAGTTCCCGACCCTCAGCTCCGTTCCGCATGCCAGCACCCACGGCGCCTGCCCAACCAAACAAGAGGCCCAGACCAGCCATCCAGGCCCCTCCTCAGGCTCTAGGGGTAGTATGTGGGAAGATTTGTCAACACTGTGGCAGAGATCACGGGGACCGACCCTGCTACCGCCTCAACAACACTTGTCGCATTTGTGGCAGTGCCCAGCATTATGCCAGAGAATGCCAAAGGAACCAGAATCAAGGGAGGCCTCCTATCTAGGACAGAGCATACAACCTTACCCAGCAGGATGCCGACACCGACTCGGATGTGGTACAGGGTATGTATATTATCTGTGACGGTATGGCTCATGTTTTATTTGATACTGGTGCATCGCACTCTTTTGTTTCACATGTTTTTGCTTCTAAAATTAATGTATCACCTGATAAACTTGAATCACTGTTGTTTGTGTCTACTGCTGGGGGTGAAACACTACTAGAGGAAGCTATCTATAGGGCTTGTGCCGAGGAGATAGCAAATAGGAAGCTGAGTGTAAACCTGATAGGGTTAGACACAGGGGATTTTGATGTAATCTTAGGAATGGATTGGCTAGTGGCATATCACGCCACCATAGATTGCTTCAACAAGAAAGTTGTATTTAATCCTCCTAACGAGGAGCCATTTACAAATTAATAAAATTATTCAGCACGTATTCCTTGATGGCAAGTTTTCTTAACTTCTATTGTCTTAATCTTGTTGTTTTCTCTTACTAGGCAAACCCAAGAGGGAAATTTGTACTCAAGATATTCCTGTAGTCCGAGACTTTTTAGATGTGTTTCCGGACGAACTCCCCAGTCTGCCAGTGGACAGAGAAGTCGAGTTCACTATAGATCTACAGCCAGGTACCCAGCCCATTTCGGTTGCTCCTTACCGCATGAGCCGCATTGAGATGGAAGAGCTGAGGAAACAGATCACTGAATTGCAAGACAGTGGTTTTATTAGACACAGTGTGTCCCCTTGGGGTGCCAGAGTCACTTTTGCAAGGAAGGGAGATGGAACGTTGAGACTGTGCATTGATTACAGATGATTGAATAAGGTCACGATCAAAAACAAGTATCCCCTTCCCCGGATTGATGACCTCTTTGATCAGCTGCAGGGTGCACAAGTCTTCTCTAAAATAGATCTACGATTAGGTTACCACCAGGTGAAGATAAGAACAGAAGACATCTCTAAGACGACCTTCTGAACCAGGTACGGACACTATGAGTTCCTGGTCATGCCATTCGGGCTAACCAATGCCTCGGCAATCTTTATGGATCTAATGAACAGGGTTTTCAGAGAGTTCTTGGATCAGTTTGTCATTGTGTTCATCGATAATATCTTAGTCTACTCAAAAAGCAGAGAAGAGCATGTTCACCATCTGGCCCAAATTTTGCAGGTCCTTAGAAACAAGAGGCTATATGCGAAGTTGAGTAAGTGTGGATTCTGGCTTGAACAGACTGCTTTCTTAGGACACATCATATCGAAGGAAGGGGTATCAGTGAATCTTGAAAATGTTGAAGCGGTACTTGGTTGGGAGAAACTGACTCAGTTAAGGAAATCCGTAGCTTCCTGGGAATGGCAGGTTATTACCGCAGGTTCGTTGAAGGATTCTCCAGTCTAGCAACTCCTCTAACCTGACTCACAAAGAAGAATGCCAAGTTCGAGTGGAATGAAGACTGCGAAAGAAGTTTTTCAGAATTAAAGAAGCGGCTGGCCACTGCACCCGTGCTAGCCTTACCGAGTGGATTGGGAGGATATACAGTTTATAGTGATGCCTCCTATCTGGGCCTGGGTTGTGTCCTGATGCAACATGGAAAGGTTATAGCATACGGGTCCAGACAATTAAAGAATCATGAGAAGAACTATCCCACCCATGACTTGGAACTTGCCGCAATCATTCATGCCTTGAAAACCTAGTGCCATTATTTGTACGGAGAGACATTTTAGATCTATACCGATCACAAGAGTTTGAAACATATATTCACTCAGAAGAATCTCAACATGCGTCAGAGAAGGTGGATGGAACTCCTTAAGGACTATGATTGTGACATCTTATACCATCCGGGTAAGGGTAACGTGGTAGCAGATGCCCTCAGCAGGAAAAGTGCAGGTATCTTAGCCCATTTGATGCTTCAGAATGCAGACCAATTGGGGCCACACAACAGGTTCGACTTCATGATCTGAAGAGAGTCACATGTTTGGGCCGTCTGACAGTCCAGCCCGAGTTAATTTAGAGAATAAGGGAAGCCCAGACAGTTGACCCCGCCCTGATAGCCCGCAAGAAGGATGCAGAACAGGGAGGGAGCTCAGAATTCCGAATATCTGCCGATGGACTACTTCGTTTCCAAGACAGGGTGTGTGTCTCAAATGATAGTGAGTTAAAAAGGGACATCATGACAGAGTCCCATGGCTCGAAGTTTGCCATGCATCCAGGAAGCACCAAAATGTACCAAAGCATGTGACCCCAGTTTTGGTGGCATGGGATGAAGAAAGACATAGCCGACTTTGTATCTAAATGTTTGGTATGTCAGCAGGTCAAGGCAGAGGATCAGCGCCCAGGTG
Source organism: Carica papaya (assembly GCF_054855325.1). NCBI lineage: Eukaryota > Viridiplantae > Streptophyta > Magnoliopsida > Brassicales > Caricaceae > Carica > Carica papaya. Next base: position 29,897,392 of record NC_142311.1, read on the forward strand.
GGTTACTTCAGCCTTTACCGATCCCGGAATGGAAGTGGGAACATATCACCATGGACTTCGTATCAGGGCTACCCAAGGCGCATTCAGGACACGATGCCATATGGGTAATCGTTGACCGACTTACCAAGTCTTCTCACTTCCTAGCCATCAGAATGACCGATTCATTGGACAAGTTGGTAAGGATGTATATCCGGGAGATAGTCAGATTGCATGGGGTTCTAGTAACAGTAGTGTCCGACAGGGATCCCAGGTTCACCTCTCAGTTTTGGAGTAGCTTCCAGCAAGCTATGGGAACAAAGCTGTCTCTTAGTACTGTCTTCCATCCCCAGACTGATGGACAATCAGAGAGGACAATTCGTACGCTTGAAGATATGCTCCGAGCTTGTGTCCTTGACTCCAGGGGCCATTGGGACGACCATCTACCCCTGATAGAGTTTGCCTACAACAACAGCTACCAAGCAAGTATCGGCATGGCTCCATATGAAGCGGTATATGGGCGCCCGTGCAGGTCACCGATTTGTTGGGAGGAAGTGGGCGATAGAAGATTTTTCAGCCCGGAGTTGGTAGAAGAGACCACGTCCAAGATAGTTAAAATCAAGAAGAACATTCAGACAGCTCAGAGTAGGCAGAAGAGTTATGCAGACATCCGGAGGAGAGACCTAGCGTTAGAGAAATGCGACCGTGTGTTTCTTAAGGTCACTCCTTTCAAGGGAATTAGTAAGTTCGGCAGGAGGGGAAAATTAAACCCCCGATATATTGGACCCTTTGAAATCTTAGACAGGATTGGTACCGCTGCCTACAGACTAGCACTGCCTCCCGAGCTCTCCAGAGTCCACAACGTGTTTCACGTATCTATACTACGTAAGTACAACCCGGACCCTTCTCATGTCTTGGCTCATGAACTACTTCCACTCCAAGAGAACTTGTCTTATGAAGAAGTACCGGTCGGTATCACGGACCGAAAAAGCAGAATACTCCGCAACCGGGAAATATCATTTGTAAAGGTCATGTGGCAGAACCACACGCCCAAGGAGGCTACTTGGGAGCTGAAATCTGAATTTAGAGCCCAGTATCCCCATTTGTTCGACCAAGAGTAAGAGGCAAATTTGGGGGACCAAATTTCTTTAAAGGGGGAGAGTTGTAACACCCATTAATTTTATTATTATTATTATTTTTTTTTTAATTTATTTTATTTAGTTTATTTTGTAATTATTGAAATTTTAATTGATTTATTTAATTTAATTTAATTTAATTTAATAAAAATAAAAATAATAATAATGATAAAATTGGGTAAAAAAATATTATTTGGATTTAATTGAAATTGATTTTGGAAAAAATGGGTGAAAATTTGGATTCTGGGGGTATTTTTGAAAAGAAAATCGGAAACCGGGGGTCAAAACGTAATTTAGAAAAGTTGTACCACGTCAGCAGCCACGTCAGCGGCCCGGTCAGCAGCCCCGGCCAACCAGGACGCGCCGCGTGCCAAGGACACGCTGGCCAGGGGACGGGCCACGGGGGCGATCCGCGTGCGCGCGATCGGACGGCCCAGATCCGTTCCCGCACGCACGGACGGCCCAGATCAAACGTGTGCACGAACGACCCATATTCACGCGCACGGACGGCCCAGATTCACGCGCACGGACGGTCCAGATTCAATCAGGAACGAACGGCCCAGATGGCATCGCGATGAACGGCCCAAATTTAATCCCAATTAAATCGCGATCGAACGGACCAGATTTAATCTTGATGGACGGTCAAGATTAAAAGGTGAAGGGTATAAATACCCCCACCCACACCTGACCAAAGAAACCCTAGCCGCCAGTACTCGCCGGAGAAGAAGAACCAGTAGCCGGAGGAGCCGGCTGCCGCCACCTGCCGCCGCACCGGGGAAGTTTCCGACCGCCGATCGAGGTAATTTTTCTCCCCCTTGCTCGTTTTTCGACGCTGAGTCCGCCTATGGTCAAACCGGAGCCAAACCACCGGTGAAACGGCCGGAAAACTCAGCCAAAACCCAACGGCACCGCTGCGCCCCTCCTCAATTTTTGCCTCCGATGAGGCCCTTCCCGGCCTCCGTTCGATGCAAATTTTATACCACTGTGATCACCGTTCTTTTCTCTACAGGTTGATCGGAGTCAAACATCAAAACGCGACTCACGCCGGAGGAGCCGCCGCACCCGAGAGCACCGCCGCCGGTAAGTTTCGATTTTTCGTGATTTTTTGGCCCACCGAGGGCCCTAGGGTTGTTCTATCACAGGGACCGATGCAAGCATAGCCGAATTCGGCCGAAAATGGCCAACTCGAGGTGAATCGCCGCCGCCGTCGTTGGAGCACGGCAGAGCCGCCGTGCCGGAATTGCGATATTGGCCGAAAGGGGCCCTGGGTCTAATTTGAGATTTTTTGGGACACGTGCAGGTACCAGTAGTGCGTTTCAGTTCCCCAGAAAAAATTCAGAAAAAATTAGGGACAGCCTGTAGGCGCACTGTAGAGCCGTATTCAGACCCCGAAATAAGTAAGGACCCCTCACCCTATTTCCTATTACGGTATTAAAGCTAAATAAATAATTAAATTGTACTGTGTGACTTTATAGATGTATAATTGATTAAGGTTGCCAATGGAACCCGAGTCTGATCTTGTGTTGGTCTGTTATTGTTTGATTTAATTTCTATTATTAAATGCAGCATGATGTTTGATGTAATTATATTATGGTCTTGTATGCATGAATCATGTTTTTTTTATTATGGTTGGTATTATGCTTAATCCGATACTGTGTTGTCTTATTTGGTGTCGATGACTGGTTTACATGTTTGTGTATGATTGGATGGCTGAGACCAAGAAAAAAGGCAAAAAGGTTATGTGAATTGATAAATGGAAAATGTGGACAGCCTGACTAGATATCCTGGGAGATGGTGGACGGACCGGGTCCGTAAGGAACCCTACCGGGAACGTGGTCTCTCATACCGGACGGGGTATGGAGACCTTATGTGTTTTGGCGCCCATACCGGACGGGGTATGGGGACGGCCCGTTTCACCCTCATACCGGACGGGGTATTGAGGTTCATAGTTTTGGCGCCCATATCGGACGGGGTATGGGGACGGTCCTGGAATTAGGTTGTAAATGTTAATGGTTCACTGGTAGCAGGACCCCTATGGATCCCCATGGATACTAGTAGGCTGGTAAATGAGAAAAAATATGTTGTGTAATGATTGAAATGCAAAGGCGTGATAAGTATTATGTTATACAGTTCATATGATTTCATGATGATGATAATGTTATTGCTTTCGTATGTTGTTTTATGAACTTCACCAAGATAGGTGGACAGTAAAGGATTTTATTATTGATAAAAGAATTTGTTATAAATTATGCTCCATTGGTCTTTTGTGTTTTCTACCCACCTTTACTTCCGTGGCGGTGAGATAGTGTGATGTCTTTACTGGGCTGGTGTAGCTCATTCCTTATTTAACCATTTCAGATCAGGAGGACATTGTTCCCGAGCCCGTTCTGCAGGAAGACGGTGAAGGGGACGCCTAAAGACTCCGTAGTTATATTTATAGTTTTTATTTTCGAGTTTCTCTTTTAGTTAGTTTGTTCTTTTATACTTTGAGCACGTTTTTAGTTTTAGTGTAAGGGATGTTAATCAAAATTTTTATTACACTTCCGCATTTGACATTTTTAACACATATATTTTATTTAAATTTCCGGGGCCGTTACAGAAATTATTCTTTCATATTTAGAAATTAACAAAGAAAACTTGGGAGCAAAGTCGGAAAAAGGGGATGAGCGATTAGGTTAAAGAGATAAATCTTCATATCTTCTCATTAGAAAAAATGACGGTAATGGAGTCTTTAACTAAAGAAAATGAAACTATAATAGATCAACCTAACCTTTTACCCAACATGGTAAATTGAGATCATCATGAGAGAGATGAGAAATGTGATTCCCTTTATATGCTTCATTGATTGAGAATTAAACTAAATTAAAATAAGGACCAAATAAGATAAAAGATTTGGATCAAATATGACAATAATGTATGACACTGGAGTAGAAGAAGTTAAAGACAACAAGATATGTCGCATCAACGTTGTAGAGTAAGAGAGACTCAGCAATGCAACGCTAACAAGGCGTGTATAGACCATCAATAGAGAATTTGAGGGTGAAAATGGAGTTTTAGCACTTGAAATTAGAAGAATTTTATTTATTTTTTATTTTTAGATAGTTTAAATATTAATTTATAAATAAAAAATAAAAATATATATTTAAAATTAAAAAATAAATAAAATTTCTCCTACACGTGGATGCCACATCAGTAAAAATTTTATAACAACACAAAAAATGTGGTCATAACGTTAATTGCATGTGCACAATTTTAATGGATTTCAAGCACCGTTTCTTTTGATGACTTATTGAAAAAAAAAATTAAAAATAATTACCAATATGAACATAAATTTATTAGAAAAATATAAATTACATAAAGATTTTCAATGTATTAACATTTCACGTTAATATAAAATGTAATTATATGATTAGCTACTTGCTCACAATTTTAATGAGCTTCAAACTACAATTTATTGTAAAAACTTAGTGAAATAAAATCTAAAAATATAAAATCAACTGAGATAGATTTATCTAAAAATTATAAATAATATAAAAGCTTCTAATGTATATTATGCAAAGTTTTTTTTTTCTTAAAAATCAAATCACTTAAAAAAATAGTAGGTATATATTTATTTTTTTTTTAGGTTTTGACTAATATATATATATATATATATATATATGTAACGGCCCCAGAAATTTAAAATGAAATGTGTATTAAAAATATCAAATGCGGAAGCGAAGTCAAAAATTCGATTAACATCCCTTACACTAAAACAAAAAACGTGCTCACAAAATATAAAAGATCAAACTAACTAAAGGAGAAACTCGAAAGTAAAAGCTATGAATATGACTATGGAGTCTTTAGGCGTCCCCTTCGTCGTCCTCCTGCGGAACGGGCTCGGGAACAATGTCTTCCTGATCTGAAATGATTAAATAAGGAATGAGCTACACTAGCCCAGTAAAGACATCACGATATCTCACCGTCACGGAGGTAAAGGTGGGTAGAAAACACAAAAAGACCAATGGAGCATAATTTACAACAAATCCTTTTATCCATAATAAATCCTTTACCATCCACTTACCTCGGTGAAATTCATAAAACAATATACGAAAGCAATAACATTATCATCATCATGAAATCATATAAACTGTATAACATAATACTTATCACGCCTTTTGTAATTCAATCATTACACAACATATTTTCCTCATTTACCAGCCCACTAGTATCCATGGGGATCCATAGGGGTCCCGCTACCCGTTAACCCTTAACACTTGAAATCAGATTCCAGGGCCGTCCCCATACCCCGTCCGGTATGGGCGCCAAAACTATAGACCTCATTACCCCGTCCGGTATGAGGGTGAAACGGGCCGTCCCCATACCCCGTCCGGTATGAGCGCCAAAACACATAAGGTATCCATACCCCGTCCGGTATGAGAGACCACAATCCCGGTAGGGTTCCCTACGGACCCGGTCCGTCCACCATCTCCCAGGATATCTAGTCAGGCTGACCACATTATACAATTATCAATTTATATAATCTTTCATTCTCCTTTTCCTCAATCAGCATCATCAATTTACATACAAACAAGCAAACAGTAATTTATGCCAAACAAGACAACATACAGCATCGGTTTCTCAGTCATTCAACCCATAATCAATAAAACAGTAAAATATGCACGCGAAACATTGAAATAAAAACATCAGACCTCATACTGCATTTAAAACTGTAAAATATGCCAAATAACAGTTAACCGACAAACACACTAGACTTGGGCTCCATTAGCGACCTTAAGCAATTTCACACATTCGTTGATTCAAGAAATACCGTTTTATCATTATTGAACTTTAATACCGTGATAGGAAATAGGGTGAGGGGTCCTTACTCGTTTCGGGGTCCGAACACGGCTTCACAGTGCGCCTACAGACTGTCCCTAATTTTTCCTGAATTTTTTCCGGGGAACTGAAACGCACTACTGGTACCTGCACGTGTTCCAAAAAATCCCAAATTAGGCCCAGGGCCCCTTTTTGGCCAATATCGCAATTCCGGCATGGCGGCTCTGCCGTGCTCCGGCGGTGATTCGCCTCGGTTTGGCCGTTTTGGGCCGTTTTTGGCCGAATTCGGCCACACTTACATCGGTCCTTGTGATAAAACAACCCTAGGGTCCTCGAGGGGCCAAAAAATTATGGAAAACCGAAGCTTACCGGCGGCGGTGCTCTCGGGTGCGGCGGCTCTCCGGTGAGGTTCGTGTTTTGGTGATTCGGCTCCGATCAACCTGTAGAGAAAAGAATGGTGATCACGGTGATATAAAAATTGCATCAAACGGAGGCCGAGAAGGGCCTCATCGGAGGCAAAAACCGAGGAGGGAAGCGGCGGCGCCGCTGGGTTTCGGCCGTTTGGCCAGGATTTTGGCTCCGATTTGGCCACAGGGGTAATCAGCGTGGAAAAACGAGTCGGAGGTATGAAATTTACCTCGATCGGCTGTCAAAAATCTCCCCAGTGCGGCGGCGGGTGGCGGTGGCCGGCTTCTCCGGCGTCTGGTTCGTCTTCTCCGACGAGGGCAGGCGGCTAGGGTTTTTGTGGTCAGGTGTGGGGGTTCTATTTATACCCTTTTGCCTTTTGATCTCAGCCGTCCATTTTGATTTAATCTGGGCCATCCGTTTTTGATTGAATCTGGGCCGTCCGTGCGATTGCATCTGGACCGTCCGTGCGCACGCTTGATCTAGGCCGTCCGATCGCGCGTACGCGGATGGCCAACATGGCCCATTCCCGGTCGACGTGGTTTTGCCATGTGGCAGGTCCTGGTTGGCCAGGACTGCTGACTGGGTCTGCTGACGTAGCGCTTTTTTTTTAAAAAAAAAACCTAATAAAAATATTTAATAATAAAATAATAAATTTTTTTCCAAATTTTCCAGACGTTACAATATATATATATCATAGGCCAACTATACAATGCAGCATCCTTAGTTTCTTGGTGCCTTTTATTTTGTTTTTCTTTTTATTTTCAGTCACACTTAATATAAAACAATAATATTGACATAATGTTTCAGAATTTATTCAATGAAATTACATATGTATTTTTATATAATGTATATCAGACTAATTCATACTCTTAGCCTACAAATTGATGAAACTATATTTTTATGTATGTTTATTAATGAATAATTCAATTTATAGGAACTTTAATTTGAAGTTGAAGCTACTATACAGACTTCATTTATGTGATTATATAATATGTATTTATAGGAGATTGGTATTTAGGTGTATTTATAAATTATTATTCTTCAAATCATTATAAAGATTCAGTTTTATAGGGCTATTATTGAGATTTAAATTAATATTATTGTGCTAGCCAGCAAGGGAATGAGAAATTAACTAATATTATATATTTTTTGTCAATATTATCGTAACAAGAAATAATAATTACATATTAATAGAAATTAAAATTAAGATATGAATTAATTTAAATCAAATAAAATAATACATTACTAAATCATCAGTGTCACCGATTGTTTTGAATCGGGTCGGGTCAGCATGAGCTGAGAAAATATAAATCGGTGCGGGCTGCAGGCTACTTGCAAAGTCGATCAGAAGGGAAAAGCGGACGGCAGAATTCTTTATCTACATCAGTTTTCTCTGTTCTTCATCCGGTTCTGTTCGAACACGATTCTCTGTTATTGCATCGTTTATTTTGGAAATTCTTCTTGTTCGTCCTTAGATTCACAGCTGAGATGGGTTACGAAGACAATCCGTAAGTTGTCTACTCCTCGCTTACTTTCTAGGGTTTTCGATTACTAGTTCCATATTTTGTGATTTGATGGCTATTTAGGGTTTTCGATTCTCAATTGGGTAACTCACAAGATTGTTTCTTTGCAGGTATATTGATGAAGAAGGAGAGGCATTAATGGACTATGATGATATGCCATCGGATCGCGAGCCATCGCCAGAGCCTCGCCATGGAATGGACAATATGGAGGACGATGTCGATGACTGGGACACGCGCGATCGATCCCAGACGCCCGTTTATGACACAGACAAAGTCAAGCCGAGGAAAAGATTGGTCAAGAAGGGCGCGGCTGCGGGGAAAGAAAGTACTGTGGTTCCGGAATTGGTTGACGAGGATGACGAAGATTTTGGGAGGGAGGCCTTCCTGTCAGATATTAAGAAGAGCAACAGAGGGAAGGAAGGAGGTGGGAGCGGGAAGAAGGAGAAGAAACAGAAGTGGGAGAAGAAATATCCCTGCCGTGGTGCTGGTGGTGAGAAGAAGTCGGCAGAGATTGAAGAATTGTGGGATTCTATTGCCCACAATCCAGAGGTATCTTTTTACTAGTCTCTTTTTATGCCTTATTGGTCATTTATATCGAGTTTTATTTTCTGAAGAACTGAAAAGAACTTGTTTGATCTTTGATTTTTGGAAATTGGTATGTATATACTTCGAAATTAGGATTCTTGATGCTTCAACATCAATTTGTTTTGCTTCTTGTGGTTTTATTTCACTTTATATATTCTGAGTCTTATCTTTTAATATTTGATTTGCTCATTTGGTGAACTAAGATACGGTCTTGATAGAACAAAAATTTTTTTAGCTCGGTGAGATGAAAATAGTTAGTCTTGGTTTCTTAATCTATATGTTGACAAACTGAGCATTGGTTATTGAATTTTAAATTGTAGTATATACTGCTTAGCTACTTATTTGAATATCATCTTTGTTGTTGACTTTCATGGTTGGTTGAAATATCTGCCTAGTCTACTAATTTTGCCACTGTGATTGTTGCTTCTTCCTTGCAGTTCACATATTCTGTTTGATTGTGTGAGGGGAGCAGTATATTAATCCACACATTATGCCTTCTGAATTCAAATTTTATGGTTAATTAATTTTTTACAGAATACAATTTAGTGTAATAGGATCATGTAATGTTCTTGCTGGAATCTGATTAAAAAGTCTTGAGAAATTATTTTTGTCCGAGTTCCATTTTTTTCTTTTCCTCTCAATGTTTTTTAACAGTTGGGGGCATGTTTCATTATAAAGTTGCTAATTATGCCTATTTTTGTTATAGAATGATGAAGAGGGTGTTAGGACTGTGGATGATGATAACTTCATAGATGACAGTGGGCTAGACCCGTCTGAAAGGTACGGAAGTGACAATGAAGCACGCTCTCCAAGTCATGCTCCTCAGGCAGAGGAGGGAGAAGAGGATGAAGAAATAAACCAACTTTTCAAGGTGGGCAAGAAGAGGAAGAAGAATGACAAAAGCCCTGCAGAAATTGCACTGCTAGTTGAGAACGTGATGGCTGAGCTTGAGGTCACTGCAGAGGAAGATGCAGATCTTAATAGACAGGGAAAACCTGCCGTTAATAAACTTAAGAAGTTGCCTCTTCTTACCGAGGTTCTCTCAAAGTAAGCTGCTTGCTTTCAGTTTTATTCTTCTGTCTCCTCTTAACATTCTAGCACTTATATTTCTGATAAAACCCTCTATCTGTAGGAAGCAACTTCAACCTGAATTCTTAGATCATGGAGTTCTAACTCTGTTAAAGAATTGGCTTGAGCCCCTTCCAGATGGAAGTTTACCGAATATAAATATCCGTGCTGCTATTTTGAAGATTTTGACAGATGTATGTTACCTGTTTCTCCCATTTCATCTGTGTAGTAATTTCCTCTGCCTCCAGATAAACTTTTTTCAATACTAATATTTTGCTTTTGGCATGCAGTTTCCCATTGATCTAGATCAGTATGATAGGAGAGAGCAGTTGAAAAAGAGTGGACTTGGAAAGGTCCATGATTGCTTCATATTTTATGATTTTGACCAATGCTACTTAGACTTATGTCTATTTTTTCTCTTTGGCAGGTCATTATGTTCTTATCGAAGTCTGATGAGGAAACCACTGCCAATAGAAGACTTGCTAAGGATTTGGTTGATAAATGGGTAAATACTATCTTGAATCTGAGTCTTACACGAGTTCAGTGTCTGTGTTCTGACCCATAAATCTTGTTGCTCCATTGGTGGAGAATGGTGCTAGATGGGCAATTGTAATGTGGATAGTGTTGTGGTTTAAAAATCATAATTTATTCTCTCAAAGTATTGAAAAGAAATTGATTTTGAAAATTTGTTATTGTGTTATGATTATGAGGATGCTAATGAAATTTTAAGAACTCTGTTTTACAGAATTTTTATCTGCAGGACTGACTTTCTTCATCATCTTTTATTTCCTTTTTAATTGTTATGCAGAGTCGCCCGATTTTTAATAAGAGTACAAGGTTTGAGGACATGAGAAATGTTGATGATGATAGGATTCCCTTCCGAAGGCCATCTGTGAAAAAGTAATTTTCTTACCCGTTTCTCAGGCACACTATGTTATACTTTTAAGAACTTTGCATTTTCACATGCCTTTTTTTTGTAAATTACTTCACAGACCAACAAACAAAGCTTCAGCCATGGAATCTAGAGATGGTGACTTCGATCTGGATATTTCAAGGTATAATGTAATAAACTGATTTTGTTTGCTTGATATGACTGTTGTCAGTTTGTCAAATGATATTGAGACTCAAAATTCAGGGAACGCAAAGCTGGTCAATCTTCTGGACAGCAAGCTTCAAGGTCAGAATCATCTTCTAGGCAACATGCCACAAGGCCAGAGGCAACACCAATGGATTTTGTTGTGCGTCCCCAGTCCAAGATTGACCCAGAAGAGGTTCGAGCCCGTGCTAAACAAATTGTACAAGATCAGCGCCGACTAAAGGTGGGTTTGCTCTTTCGACAAATGAGGTTTAAAAACAGGCTTGTTACCAATTTATCTTCTTACATTCTTACGAAAGTGATCCACTTCAAATGTGAATGGGTCATATGAATTGATTTTCTGTTTTCTTTTCTTTTCTTTCTTAATATTTTTTTTGGATATGATGTTCCCTTTGTTGCCTTTGAACTGTCAAATGGTCATTTTCTTCATCAGCAAGCTGCTCTCTGGACTCGCATGATGAGATCTGTTGTCCCCTCTTTGATGATATTGGGTGCAGTAGGAGTTTAGCTGCTTCTTGATTGGACAGTATTTTCTTCTGGTATTAGTTGCAGTATGGCACTCAGATTTTTGTAGTTTCAATATGCAGCTGAGATATGGGATTAGCAAAAAGAAGGGCTTTAACAATATCATTACAAGGAAAGAATGATGTTCATGGTTTATTGGAATAGCTTCATTAACATCATTATCATATTCAGTCCGAGTAATAATATATTTATGTATCGTTAGTGCACTAAATGCCATGTTGGACCAATTTTGTCTCATGAAGCGATATCTAGTTGCATGAGGTTCACTTTTATAATGTATACAACTTCGAAGCTAAGTTCATCTTGGTAATTATGTGAACATCTTCCCTGAGACCTCCTATCTATTGATTCTTAGTTAAAAGTTAAAAACTTTTTTTATTTCAGATGAATAAGAAGCTGCAGCAGTTGAAGGCACCAAAAAAGAAGAAGCTGCAAGCCACAAAGCTTAGCGTGGAGGGTCGTGGCATGCTCAAATATTTGTAATCTATTGCAATGTGTATTTAACTATGAGGCAAAAACTGTTCAATGCTCCTGTGCATTTTAAACTCTGATGTGGGATTGTGGAATGGAGCGAGACAAATGAACATTGCAGAGGTTCTTCGGCTGTTACTTCAAATGCCCGACACAATTAGTCTCCTTTTCACTCTAAAGTGGAGGTTTATGTAGTGGGTTCTCAATGCGGATCTAAATTGGTAGAGAACCCTGAAAATTATAAGTGAATTCCATTGATGGTCCCAGCATAGTTAAATGTTTATCCAACTTAGGCCTCTAGCTATGGTGCTAAAACTATGTTTCTTGCGGGAATTTTGTAAAGAAAGTTGAAATCTCATTTATGGTTGTGCTTAGTTGATGTTGTGATATTAATGAATAAAAAATAATTCAAAATTAAAACTTCTTATAGCTCCAGCTATTTTAGTGCAATTTTCTGGTTTGAAGGATGCATGAATAACAAGTTAAATTTAAGCTTGAAAGCTGAAAATCAGATAAGTATATTTTAAGTCTATGCTATTGATGTTGCTAGGGCTACTGTAATTAATATTTCTGCTGCTGTGATTAGATCTATTATCCATTTATGTTTTGTTATAATAGCAAAGTACAATAAAAAGATTGTACCAATTACTAAAGTAATATTAATGTAAGTTTTCTTTTCTTTTTACATTACTTCATTACCCTATAAACTTAATATGAATGGTAAATGTTGAGTAAAAATGTTTATGAATTCAAATTTTAATTAAAATTTAAAGAAAAATGTAAATAAAAATCCTTAATATTAAGTGAAAAAATAACTTTGCTACAGCATCTATAATTAAGAAAATTATTCTAATAATTCGTTTTTTTAAGTTCATAAGTTAATAATTTGTAAGATAAGTTGAGTAAAACAAACATTTAATTAAAAAAGAAAAAGTAAAATTAGACAATCATATCTTGTTGTCATTGTAGCATAAAATTAGGCAGTTAAAACTTCTATTTCCATTCCAGACCATGTTCAGAACATGGTTAGCTGGATTTCCAGTAAATACAGAGAAAATCAAGATGATGAAAATGGAGACGATGAAGCAGAATACAACAAGAAGAGAATTACCCTTCTGGGATTTTCTTTTCACTGCCAAACATGAATTCCACCAGGAAAATAAGTTCATCTTCAGACGATTATATTAATTCTTCACCTTCAAACCATCTTGCTCAAGATCTCCTTCTTGAAATTCTCTCAAGACTACCCATCTAATCTCTGGTTCGATTTTCTTGCGTCAACAAATCATGGGGAATGCTCGGCCGCGACCCTGTCTTCACCGCACTTCAAATCAAAAGATCATCATCTTCAACTTTCAATTCCACTGCTCTAATCAGAGCTCACGCCGTTGAAGGAAGCTTCACCTCCTTCTTCTCAGAAAATCAGGAGTCTCACACGGTGGATATCCCATTGGAGATCACTTACAAAGACGTTCAGATTGTTGATTGCTGTAATAGCGTTTTCTGTGTCAGTCCTTCCCTTGATTTCGGCTTCAATAACTATTTTCTCAACCCTGCAACCAGAGAATTCAAATCTGTGTCTGGAGATAATTTAGGGTTTAAAGAAATTAGGACTGTAACTCTTGGGTTTGGCAAGCTGGTGAAAATCTTTAGTCCTCACATAATCAATCCAGAATCTTCAAAGCTTCAATCTGAAATCCATGTCTACACATTGAGCTCCAATGCTTGGAGAAACACAGGTTTTATAGAAGCAAATGTAGGATCTAAACTCCATAAATCAGCAGCTAGACTGAATGGTTTTCTTCACTGGAAAGCAGAAGAAATTAACAGTAACAAGCCCTGTGAATTCATCTTCTCCTTCAACCTATCCACCGAAGCGTTTCGAAAACTCCCACTACCTGAAATTTCGAGAAACTCCACGGCCAGATACTGGTACCCGTCTCTGTTACACCACTCACTTTCTGTAATCGTCTGCCATGGAGAAAATTACCAGAGGAGCAACAGATTTGACATCTGGATAATGCACGAATACGGTAATAACCAGTCGTGGAACAAGAGAATCGCCATTGATGAACCTCACCTGAGGATCAAAAGAGTGGTGGGGTGTTGCAGAAACGGCGAGGTGATTCTAACGAACTTGAATCAGGAGATTTTGGTGTTCGATCCGATAAATCAAGCAAAAACAAAAAGAGTAAATCTGAGTGGAGCTGAGGCAGATCAAATCCAGATGTTCGATTACTTAGAGACCTTTGTGGGGATCGGAGGAAGAAAAATGAATCTGCAGATTCTAGATAGGATGTGGTTCGGGTTTTACATGTGTTGTTTGGTTCTGTTAATTGGTTGGCTGACTCTTCTTCGATTCTCCCAGTGGAGAGTAGGCAAGAAAAAGAAGAGGAAGAAGCAGAAGAAAAGCACACAAGCTGCTGCCATTTTCTGATTTCAGCTCAAGCTTGATTTGTGTAGGTTTTTCAGTTGGATTTAAATGACTTGTGAAATTACTAGTTTAATTAGAAATTTTTAAATTAAAATTTTAATTTCGTACATAGTAAAAGTGAAATAATACTAATAATAATAAAAAAAATAATTTTACTCACTTGTGATGTATTCTTATCATAATTCAAATATTACAATTTTTAAATAATATAAATTGCGATCTAGTGGTTCGCTAGTTTTAAATGCAAACATTTGAATAAATTAAAATTAGTAAAAGAGTAGCAATAAATTTTTTAAAAATAATAATTTGATTTAAAAGAATTAAGAAA